>NC_082392.1:327341-367708 GCF_031168955.1 Gadus macrocephalus | reverse complement strand
AGACAGTGAGTACTCTACAGCATCACCGTACAGACAGTGAGTACTCTACAGCATCACCGTACAGACAGTGAGTACTCTACAGCATCACCGTACAGACAGTGAGTACTCTACAGCATCACCGTACAGACAGTGAGTACTCTACAGCATCACCGTACAGACAGTGAGTACTCTACAGCATCACCGTACAGACAGTGAGTACTCTACAGCATCACCGTACAGACAGTGAGTACTCTACAGCATCACCGTACAGACAGTGAGTACTCTACAGCATCACCGTACAGACAGTGAGTACTCTACAGCATCACCGTACAGACAGTGAGTACTCTACAGCATCACCGTACAGACAGTGAGTACTCTACAGCTCTACATGAGACAGTACGTTCAGTATCAGACAGTGATTCCACCTGGCTGCTGTCGCCGGAGGCTCCCTGCAGGGCGGCGCTGTGGAGCCCGTCGCTCAGCAGCCCGTCAGACCAGGAGAGGTACTGGGAGAGGTACTGGGAGAGGTACTGGGAGAGGTACTGAGAGCAGGAATGTGTAACGATGTGTACGCTGAGTAAAGAGCCTGCTTACCTAGACAACCCCCCCCCCCCCCCCCCCCGCGCGGTTTAACAGCGCAGAGAGGCGGGAGGACAGATTTGTAGCCACTCTGAAAGGACACAGAGGAGGAGAGAGGAGACACTGAGGAGACAGGAAACACTGAGGAGACACTGAGGAGAGAGGAAACACTGAGGAGACACTGAGGAGAGAGGAGACACTGAGGAGACACTGAGGAGAGAGGAGACACTGAGGAGAGAGGAGACATTGAGGAGACAGTGAGGAGACAGTGAGGAGACACTGAGGAGAGAGGAGACACTGAGGAGACAGTGAGGAGACACTGAGGAGACACTGAGGAGAGAGGAGACACTGAGGAGACACTGAGGAGAGAGGAGACACTGAGGAGAGAGGAGACACTGAGGAGAGAGGAGACACTGAGGAGAGAGGAGACACTGAGGAGACACTGAGGAGAGAGGAGACACTGAGGAGAGAGGAGACACTGAGGAGAGAGGAGACACTGAGGAGAGAGGAGACACTGAGGAGACACTGAGGAGACACTGAGGAGAGAGGAGACAGGAAACACTGAGGAGACACTGAGGAGAGAGGAGACACTGAGGAGAGAGGAGACACTGAGGAGACACTGAGGAGAGAGGAGACACTGAGGAGAGAGGAGACACTGAGGAGAGAGGAGACACTGAGGAGACACTGAGGAGAGAGGAGACACTGAGGAGACACTGAGGAGAGAGGAGACACTGAGGAGAGAGGATACACTGAGGAGAGAGGAGACACTGAGGAGGCAGTGGGGGCAGTACTGCTCTTCTCAGACCTTGAATACTAATACATGTTAATATATGTTGATATAATAACATATGTATAATGTGTATATGAGGCAGTGATGAAGCCTTGCTCGACGGTCGAGGTGGTTTGGACCTCCTGCTCCACCTCAGTAACACTAACCCTAACCTCTCCTCACACGAGGAAGGTCCTGAGGGTGGAGCGCTGTTGGTCAGAGTGTAGGGTGTGTGTAGGGTGTGTGTAGGGTGTGTGTAGGGTGTGTGTAGGGTGTGTGTGGTTAGTGTGTAGGGTGTGTGTGGTTAGTGTGTAGGGTGTGTGTAGGGTGTGTGTGGTTAGTGTGTAGGGTGTGTGTGGTTAGTGTGTAGGGTGTGTGTGGTTAGTGTGTAGGGTGTGTGTGTGTAGGGTGTGTGTGGTTAGTGTGTAGGGTGTGTGTAGGGTGTGTGTGATTAGTGTGTAGGGTGTGTGTAGGGTGTGTGTGGTTAGTGTGTAGGGTGTGTGTGTAGGGTGTGTGTAGGGTGTGTGTGGTCAGTGTGTAGGGTGTGTGTGGTCAGTGTGTAGGGTGTGTGTGGTTAGTGCGTAGGGTGTGTGTAGGGTGTGTGTGATTAGTGTGTAGGGTGTGTGTGGTTAGTGTGTAGGGTGTGTGTGGTCAGTGTGTAGGGTGTGTGTGGTTAGTGTGTAGGGTGTGTGTAGGGTGTGTGTGGTTAGTGTGTAGGGTGTGTGTAGGGTGTGTGTGGTTAGTGTGTAGGGTGTGTGTAGGGTGTGTGTGATTAGTGTGTAGGGTGTGTGTAGGGTGTGTGTGGTTAGTGTGTAGGGTGTGTGTGTAGGGTGTGTGTAGGGTGTGTGTGGTCAGTGTGTAGGGTGTGTGTGGTTAGTGTGTAGGGTGTGTGTAGGGTGTGTGTAGGGTGTGTGTAGGGTGTGTGTAGGGTGTGTGTAGGGTGTGTGTGGTTAGTGTGTAGGGTGTGTGTAGGGTGTGTGTGGTTAGTGTGTAGGGTGTGTGTAGGGTGTGTGTGGTTAGTGTGTAGGGTGTGTGTAGGGTGTGTGTGTAGGGTGTGTGTAGGGTGTGTGTAGGGTGTGTGTGGTTAGTGTGTAGGGTGTGTGTGGTTAGTGTGTAGGGTGTGTGTGGTTAGTGTGTAGGGTGTGTGTAGGGTGTGTGTGGTTAGTGTGTAGGGTGTGTGTAGGGTGTGTGTAGGGTGTGTGTAGGGTGTGTGTGGTTAGTGTGTAGGGTGTGTGTAGGGTGTGTGTGGTTAGTGTGTAGGGTGTGTGTAGGGTGTGTGTAGGGTGTGTGTAGGGTGTGTGTGGTTAGTGTGTAGGGTGTGTGTGGTTAGTGTGTAGGGTGTGTGTGGTTAGTGTGTAGGGTGTGTGTAGGGTGTGTGTGGTTAGTGTGTAGGGTGTGTGTAGGGTGTGTGTAGGGTGTGTGTAGGGTGTGTGTGTGCTTAGTGTGTAGGGTGTGTGTAGGGTGTGTGTAGGGTGTGTGTAGGGTGTGTGTAGGGTGTGTGTGGTTAGTGTGTAGGGTGTGTGTGGTTAGTGTGTAGGGTGTGTGTAGGGTGTGTGTAGGGTGTGTGTGGTTAGTGTGTAGGGTGTGTGTGTGTGGTTAGTGTGTAGGGTGTGTGTAGGGTGTGTGTGGTCAGTGTGTAGGGTGTGTGTGGTTAGTGTGTAGGGTGTGTGTAGGGTGTGTGTAGGGTGTGTGTGGTTAGTGTGTAGGGTGTGTGTGTGTAGGGTGTGTGTAGGGTGTGTGTGGTTAGTGTGTAGGGTGTGTGTGGTTAGTGTGTAGGGTGTGTGTGTAGGGTGTGTGTGATTAGTGTGTAGGGTGTGTGTAGGGTGTGTGTGGTTAGTGTGTAGGGCGTGTGTAGGGTGTGTGTGGTTAGTGTGTAGGGTGTGTGTGTGTGTGGTTAGTGTGTAGGGCGTGTGTAGGGTGTGTGTAGGGTGTGTGTGGTTAGTGTGTAGGGTGTGTGTGGTTAGTGTGTAGGGTGTGTGTAGGGTGTGTGTGGTTAGTGTGTAGGGTGTGTGTGTGTGTGGTTAGTGTGTAGGGCGTGTGTGGTTAGTGTGTAGGGTGTGTGTAGGGCGTGTGTAGGGTGTGTGTGGTTAGTGTGTAGGGTGTGTGTGTGGTTAGTGTGTAGGGTGTGTGTGTGGTTAGTGTGTAGGGTGTGTGTGTGTGGTTAGTGTGTAGGGCGTGTGTAGGGTGTGTGTGGTTAGTGTGTAGGGTGTGTGTGTGGTTAGTGTGTAGGGTGTGTGTGTGTGGTTAGTGTGTAGGGCGTGTGTAGGGTGTGTGTGGTTAGTGTGTAGGGTGTGTGTGTGTGGTTAGTGTGTAGGGCGTGTGTAGGGTGTGTGTGGTTAGTGTGTAGGGTGTGTGTAGGGTGTGTGTAGGGTGTGTGTGGTTAGTGTGTAGGGTGTGTGTGTGGTTAGTGTGTAGGGTGTGTGTGTGGTTAGTGTGTAGGGTGTGTGTGTGTGATTAGTGTGTAGGGCGTGTGTAGGGTGTGTGTAGGGTGTGAGTAGGGGCTCAGTGGGTGCCCTGATGAGTTCCGCTGGTCTGAGGTACCTGCTGAAAGGCTTTCAGGCCAGCGTGGCGAATCGCCGCTACTGTTGTCAAAGAAACACGCCTAGATTTCGAGCGCCGAGGCATGCAGGCGCAGTAACCGTGGTAACGGGCCATGTGTGTGGGGGCGGGCTCGCTCGGTCGGGTCACATGACCGCTCCCACTCAAACCAGCAGAGACACACGCATGGAGCTGACGTCCAGAATAGTCTGGAGAGAGAATCTGGTTCAGTTTGAATATCCAGATATATCTCTGTATGTGTCTGTATAAAGTGTGTTAGTATAGAAACACCCTCCTCCCCCTCACCACTCCCTCACCTCAAACAACATGGAGCAGCATTCCTCTTCCAGATTAGGAACAACAGATCAAAGTGTCAGGTCTGAATACATAAAGGTCTGTCCAGTCCCAGTGGGCTCATGTTCATAAGGTCCATCTGTCCTGGGTCATGTGTTCATAAGGTCCATCTGTCCTGGGTCATGTGTTCATAAGGTCCATCTGTCCTGGGTCATGTGTTCATAAGGTCCGTCTGTCCTGGGTCATGTGTTCATAAGGTCCGTCTGTCCTGGGTCATGTGTTCATAAGGTCCGTCTGTCCTGGGTCATGTGTTCATAAGGTCCGTCTGTCCTGGGTCATGTGTTCATAAGGTCCGTCTGTCCTGGGTCATGTGTTCATAAGGTCCGTCTGTCCTGGGTCATGTGTTCATAAGGTCCGTCTGTCCTGGGTCATGTGTTCATAAGGTCCGTCTGTCCTGGGTCATGTGTTCATAAGGTCCGTCTGTCCTGGGTCATGTGTTCATAAGGTCCGTCTGTCCTGGGTCATGTGTTCATAAGGTCCGTCTGTCCTGGGGGTGCAGAGTGAGTCTCATGTGTTCACTGTCAGACTGTCCTCTGTTATGGGAACTGTTCCGGGCGCCGCTGGTCACAGAATGTTTACTTCCTGCTCCTCATGAGAACACAACATCACTTCCTCTCCACCCTCACTTCCTTCAGCAAGTGATTACAACCTTTGACCTTTGACCTGAGACTCTGAGGAGAGGAGACACTGAGGGGAGAGGAGACACTGAGGGGAGAGGAGACACTGAGGAGAGAGGAGACACTGAGGAGACAGTGAGGAGACCGTTTCCTGCTGATCGTCTCACGCTCTGTAGGTTGACAGTAGGGCAGATATTGATGGACATATTGTTAGACTGGTGTTGACGGACAGATGTTGACGGACAGATGTTGGACCTGTTTGCCGGGTCCTGGACAGGAAGTAGAGGGCAGATAAGCGCTGGTTGTTTCCTTTGCAGCCTTCTGTCAGTGGGAGGTTAAGTGAAGGGAAATGAGCTCCCCCATGCTAGATTAGCCCCGTAAACATCTCCCTCGTTGGAGAGCCGTTGCCGTGACGCCCAACCCAGCATGGGAACACCGAGCAGAAGAACTACACACACTACAAGAACTACACACACTACTACACTAGTACTTAACTGTGTAGCAACTGCAGTAGCTGCTATCATGGCTGTAACACGGGGAATTGATTGACCTAGCGATCGTGGTACTTGCACTTGGTTCTATGAACATCCTTTCTTTACCGACAGCGATATATTGATGCACTTCTCATGACAAATGTACTTATTGCAAGTCGCTTTGGATAAAAGCGTCTGCTAAATGCCCTGAATGTAAATGTAAATGTACTGCAACTACACACATTACAAGAACTACACACCCTAATGCAACTCCACACATTACAAGAACTACACACCCTAATGCAACTACACACATTACAACAACTACACACCCTAATGCAACTACACACATTACAAGAACTACACACCCTAATGCAACTACACACATTACAAGAACTACACACCCTAATGCAACTACACACATTACAAGAACTACACACCCTAATGCAACTACACACATTACAAGAACTACACACCCTAATGCAACTACACACATTACAAGAACTACACACCCTAATGCAACTACACACATTACAAGAACTACACACCCTAATGCAACTACACACATTACAACAACTACACACCCTAATGCAACTACACATCCATGTACCGGTACTACGGGTTAAAAGACTGGCCCAGTTACCTGGCTTACTCACTGCCAACATACACATTGGTATTGAATTACGCTAACAACAGATTAACAGGTTGAAATGGATCACTATGGTTACTGTATCCCTGTAGTAACCTTATCACAATATAAACAGTATTTCTGTAGTTACCATATTCACCAAGGTTACCTCAGTTACAGTACCACCGTGGAAAGGGTATAACTGTAGCAGCCTGATTGCCAAAGTAACAGTATCAAGGTGTTAGCCATAGCCACCATATGGCTAACCATAGTTACAGTATCAAGGTGTTTCACCTGAAACAGCTCCATCACCATAGTTACAGTATCAAGGTGTTTCACCGGAAACAGCTCCATCACCATAGTTACAGTATCAAGGTGTTTCACCGGAAACAGCTCCATCACCATAGTTACTGTATCAAGGTGTTTCACCTGAAACAGCTCCATCACCATAGTTACTGTATCAAGGTGTTTCACCTGAAACAGCTCCATCACCATAGTTACTGTATCAAGGTGTTTCACCTGAAACAGCTCCATCACCATAGTTACTGTATCAAGGTGTTTCACCTGAAACAGCTCCATCACCATAGTTAGGGTATCAAACCGTACATTTACAATTGAGCTGCTTGCACACTGAAGTCGCGTGACCAGAATTAACCGCAGGCCTCCACCTGATGGATCATGTGTTTATTTTTCAATATCAATATTTCACGTTGAGGCATCCATTTTATTTCTTCCCTGGAGTGTAATAGTCTCAGCCTGCTTGTTTCAGGGAGTCTGGAACAGACAGACGCTGGTTCTCTGCTCTCGGCTGGGAGCAGGAACATGTTCTGGTCCCTGTGTTGGGGGCTGGAGCTGAAGGGGTCCGCTAACGCCAGCCCAATGAAGAGTGACTCATGCGGAGGCCGTGCCAGGGAGCAGCTGATGAGATTGGAGTAGAGGCTCAGGTCCCCTCGGAGGGAGCTCCGGGTGAATAATGAGCCCTGATGAACGCTGGGTCCCAGATGGATCTGAGGGGTGGAGGAGGGCTGAGGGGGGAGCAGATACAGTCAGCCATCTGGGAAACGTCTGAAGCACCTTGTAGACCCATGATGCAACACATCACTCCAATAAGGAATTTCAAACGTTGCCAGGTTCAGACCAAAACAACACGGTACTCGTGGTCGAAGTCCTTCTAGGAAGGAGGATCTGGTTGTTTCTGTTGTAAACGCTGAACACCTCCCTCTGAAGAGCATTCTGAGACCTGGAGGAGAGGAGGAGGCGTTCTGAGGAGGTGTTCTGTGGAGATGAGGAGGTGGATGAGGAGGAGAGGTGTAGGGAGGGTAGGTATTAGAGCCGTAGTGAGGGGGTCATGGGGAGTAGGAGAGCGATGAGGATCTATCTGTGGTGGCGCAGACATCGGCTTCAGTCTCCTCCGTCTCCTTCCAGCTCCGTTCTCCGATCGCTCTTCAAATGAACATCATAATAAACTGGGTGTGTTTGGTTAGTGGTGTCATGGCTGCCCTGTTGCAGCATGCCACGAATATCTCTACTGATGACATATGTTCTTATTCCAAACTAATCGCTATAATTGCACGGTGGGCCGGTAACAAATATTTTGCGTATCGACTTCCACATTCCCGCCATTTCCAGGGCTGCCCTTGGAGGACATGGTGGGAGATGCTCGGAGCCCAGACTGGGAACCAGTGGACCAGGCCGCTCCAGACCACACAGTGGGCTCCTCTGATGCCTTCAAGATGCTTCTGTTTCATCACATTCCTCCACTGCTGGCCCTGTTCCACAACCAGACCTCTACAGTAGAGAGTATGGTATACAGTACAGTACAGAACACAGTACAGACTGAAGTACTTAGTATAGTACATCTTACAGTACACTTTTCATTACATTACATTTCAGAGTACATACTACAGTACATATTATAGTACACATTACAGAATATATGATTGTACATATTATAGTACACATTACAGTACATTACAGTACACATTACATTATATACAATAGCACATATTACAATACTACAGTAGGCCTACATATTGCCAGATACTCCAGTTAATATTAACTAAAACCCCAGTAGATATTGCCAGATACTGCTGTCTACTAACTACTGACATCTCAGCCTAAATATTGACTCTAGCCCTTAAATCATAACCATAGATAAAGATTGAAGGGAGGTTCGAAGCCTCATTCCAGTTGAAGGACCAGCGACCACTGGGAGTGGATTGATTCATGCCTCCATGTTGACCAGAAGGTAATCAGGTCAGGGTGAGGTGTTAGGATTAGAGTGAGGTGTTAGGATTAGAGTGAGGTGTTAGGATTAGAGTGAGGTGTTAGGATTAGAGTGAGGTGTTAGAGTGAGGTGTTAGGATTAGAGTGAGGTGTTAGGATTAGAGTCAGGTGTTAGGATTATAGTCAGGTTTTAGGATTAGAGTGAGGTGATAGGATTAGAGTGAGGTGTTAGGATTAGAGTGAGGTGTTAGGATTAGAGTGAGGTGTTAGGATTATAAAGAGATGTTAGGATTAGAGTGAGGTGTTAGGATTAGAGTGAGGTGTTAGAGTGAGGTGTTAGGATTAGAGTGAGGTGTTAGGATTATAAAGAGATGTTAGGATTAGAGTGAGGTGTTAGGATTAGAGTGAGGTGTTAGGATTAGAGTGAGGTGTTAGGATTAGAGTGAGTTGTTTGAGTGAGGTGTTAGGATTAGAGTGAGTTGTTAGAGTGAGGTGTTAGGATTAGAGTGAGGTGTTATGATTAGAGTGAGGTGTTAGGATTAGAGTGAGGTGTTAGAGTGAGGTGTTAGGATTAGAGTGAGGTGTTATGATTAGAGTGAGGTGTTAGGGTGAGGTGTTAGGATTAGTGAGGTGTTAGGATTAGAGTGAGGTGTTAGGATTAGAGTGAGGTGTTAGGATTAGAGTGAGGTGTTAGGATTAGAGTGAGGTGTTAGGATTAGAGTGAGGTGTTAGGATTAGAGTGAGATGTTAGGATTAGAGTGAGGTGTTAGAGTGAGGTTTTAGGATTAGAGTGAGGTGTTATGATTAGAGTGAGGTGTTAGAGTGAGGTGTTAGGATTAGAGTGAGGTGTTAGGATTAGAGTGAGGTGTTAGAGTGAGGTGTTAGGATTAGAGTGAGGTGTTAGGATTAGAGTGAGGTGTTAGGATTAGAGTGAGGTGTTAGAGTGAGGTGTTAGGATTAGAGTGAGGTGTTAGGATTAGAGTCAGGTGTTAGGATTATAGTCAGGTTTTAGGATTAGAGTGAGGTGATAGGATTAGAGTGAGGTGTTAGGATTAGAGTGAGGTGTTAGGATTAGAGTGAGGTGTTAGGATTATAAAGAGATGTTAGGATTAGAGTGAGGTGTTAGGATTAGAGTGAGGTGTTAGAGTGAGGTGTTAGGATTAGAGTGAGGTGTTAGGATTATAAAGAGATGTTAGGATTAGAGTGAGGTGTTAGGATTAGAGTGAGGTGTTAGGATTAGAGTGAGGTGTTAGGATTAGAGTGAGTTGTTTGAGTGAGGTGTTAGGATTAGAGTGAGTTGTTAGAGTGAGGTGTTAGGATTAGAGTGAGGTGTTATGATTAGAGTGAGGTGTTAGGATTAGAGTGAGGTGTTATGATTAGAGTGAGGTGTTAGGGTGAGGTGTTAGGATTAGTGAGGTGTTAGGATTAGAGTGAGGTGTTAGGATTAGAGTGAGGTGTTAGGATTAGAGTGAGGTGTTAGGATTAGAGTGAGGTGTTAGGATTAGAGTGAGGTGTTAGGATTAGAGTGAGATGTTAGGATTAGAGTGAGGTGTTAGAGTGAGGTTTTAGGATTAGAGTGAGGTGTTATGATTAGAGTGAGGTGTTAGAGTGAGGTGTTAGGATTAGAGTGAGGTGTTAGGATTAGAGTGAGGTGTTAGAGTGAGGTGTTAGGATTAGAGTGAGGTGTTAGGATTAGAGTGAGGTGTTAGGATTAGAGTGAGGTGTTAGAGTGAGGTGTTAGGATTAGAGTGAGGTGTTAGGATTAGAGTTAGGTGATAGGATTAGAGTGAGGTGTTAGGATTAGAGTGAGGTGTTAGGATTAGAGTTAGGTGTTAGGATTAGAGTGAGGTGTTACTTTATTGTCTGTCGTAACAGAAAATCATCTTTGACGTGGCTCGACATACAAACATGAAAATGTACTGATAGGCATTCATACAACAAGATTGATCTCTGAGAGCACACACAGTGTGCATAGATCTTAAAACAAGTATAAATATTAAAAACTGTAAAAATAACTCAATAAAAGCTGTGGATATGTGTAAAGTGTAAAGTGACAGTGCGTCAGGGTTCCTTTGTCCATTGTTCATTGTTTATTTAAGCTGTTTATGGCAATGGGTATGAATGACTTTTTGTGTATGTTTTTCTTAGATAGGGGTACTCTATACCGGCGGCCTGATGGCAGAATTTGGAAGGACTTGTGCAGGGGGTGGGTGGGATCCTGTGTAATGAGGTGGGCTTTCCTTTTAACTGCCTGGCTGTGGAGTACTGATAATTGAATTTGAGTTTTGCCAGTTATTTTGCTTCCTTGATTGACGATCCGGGAAAGCTTTGATTTGTTTTTGACAGAGGTGAGGGTGAACCAGGATGTGATGTTGAACGTGAGTACAGATTCTATGAGTGATTTATAGACAGCTGTTAAAATGTCCTGTTTGACATCAAAGCTCCTGAGTTTCCTCAGCAGGAACAGGCGTTGCTGTGCCTTTTTGTACAAAGAGTCTGTGTGCTTGGAGAAGGACAGGTGGGTGTCCATATCTGTGCCCAGGTATCTAAAGGCCTCTACCTGCTCCACTGTCTGCCCATTCAGCCTCAGAGGTTCAAAGAGAGGTTGGGGGGTGAGAGTGAGGTGTTAGGATTAGGGTGAGGTGTTAGAGTGAGGTGTTAGGATTAGAGTGAGGTGTTAGGATTAGGGTGAGGTGTTAGGATTAGAGTGAGGTGTTAGGATTAGAGTGAGGTGTTAGGATTAGAGTGAGGTGTTAGGATTAGAGTGAGGTGTTAGGATTAGAGTGAGGTGTTAGGATTAGGGTGAGGTGTTAGAGTGAGGTGATAGGATTAGAGTGAGGTGTTAGGATTAGAGTGAGGTGTTAGGATTAGAGTGAGGTGTTAGGATTAGAGTGAGGTGTTAGAGTGAGGTGATAGGATTAGAGTGAGGTGTTAGGATTAGAGTGTGGTGTTAGGATTAGAGTGAGGTGTTAGAGTGAGGTGTTAGGATTAGAGTGAGGTGTTAGGATTAGAGTGAGGTGTTAGAGTGAGGTGTTAGGATTAGAGTGAGGTGTTAGAGTGAGGTGATAGGATTAGAGTGAGGTGATAGGATTAGAGTGAGGTGTTAGGATTAGAGTGAGGTGTTAGGATTAGAGTGAGGTGTTAGGATTAGAGTGAGGTGTTAGGATTAGAGTGAGGTGTTAGAGTGAGGTGTTAGGATTAGAGTGAGGTGTTAGAGTGAGGTGTTAGGATTAGGGTGAGGTGTTAGGATTATAAAGAGGTGTTAGGATTAGAGTGAGATGTTAGGATTAGAGTGAGGTGTTAGAGTGAGGTGTTAGGATTAGGGTGAGGTGTTAGGATTAGAGTGAGGTGTTAGGATTAGAGTGAGGTGTTAGAGTGAGGTGATAGGATTAGAGTGAGGTGTTAGGATTAGAGTGAGGTGTTAGAGTGAGGTGTTAGGATTAGAGTGAGGTGTTAGGATTAGAGTGAGGTGTTAGAGTGAGGTGTTAGGATTAGAGTGAGGTGTTAGGATTAGAGTGAGGTGTTAGGATTAGAGTGAGGTGTTAGGATTAGGGTGAGCTGTTAGGATTAGAGTGAGATGTTAGGATTAGAGTGAGGTGTTAGGATTAGAGTGAGGTGCTAGAGTGAGGTGTTAGGATTAGGGTGAGGTTTTAGGATTAGAGTGAGACGTTAGGATTAGAGTGAGGTGTTAGAGTGAGGTGTTAGGATTAGGGTGAGGTGTTAGGATTAGAGTGAGGTGTTAGGATTAGAGTGAGGTGTTAGAGTGAGGTGTTCGGATTAGAGTGAGGTGTTAGGATTAGAGTGAGGTGTTAGGATTAGAGTGAGGTGTTATGATTAGAGTGAGGTGTTATGATTAGAGTGAGGTGTTAGAGTGAGGTGTTAGGATTAGGGTGAGGCATTAGGATTAGAGTGAGGTGTTAGGATTAGAGTGAGGTGTTAGGATTAGAGTGAGGTGTTAGGATTAGAGTGATTTGTTAGAGTGAGGTGTTAGGATTAGAGTGAGGTGTTAGGATTAGAGTTAGGTGTTAGGATTAGAGTGAGGTGTTAGAGTGAGGTGTTAGGATTAGGGTGAGGCGTTAGGATTAGGGTGAGGTGTTAGGATTATAAAGAGGTGTTAGGATTAGAGTGAGGTGTTAGGATTAGGGTAAAGGGTTGATTTGATCAGACTGCCTCTTTGTCATTGAACATGGACCCATGTTAACACCCGTGATTACTCAGCTCACCTGTTTAACCTTTGACCCTCTTTGGGTCTGAGTGATTTATCATCAAATATCCTAATAAACCAAAGGTCCAAAAAAAACACTAGATTGTTTTGCTTTTAATTGACTAGATGTCATTTCGAACACTTTGTTCAATCCAACAACACGTCCATTGACCCTCTAGCCCAGGAGTGGAGACCTGTGGGTGCACTAGCTCAGAGGCTCAGAGGCTAAGAGGCTCGGAGACCGGGCCAAACGGAGCTGCTGCCAGACGCAGATAGAGTTACACACATCCGTCTGTGTGGTGGTCTGCAGGCTTTGCGCGTCTGCCCTGAATTCCAAGATTCCACTTGATCCGCTGGGGCTGGCTGCTCGCGTGCATACTTCGATGAAAAGGCAGGAAACATCTGGCCGCAGGACAAGAAAGGCTCCCCTGGAAGAATGCACCTGCCGGACTGGAGACGGAATAATGGGTTGAATCGTCCGGATATCTTAATGGGAGCGGGAAGGCATGTCAGAATGCACATTCCTCCCCAACGTCACTTTGTTTCAGCACACTTCAGACTATTGCCTTGTTTCAGCAATCCACATCCACCTCCTCCTCCACCTCCTCCTCCTCCACCTCCTCCTCCACCTTCACCTCCTCCTCCTCCTCCAGCTCCTCCTCCTCCTCAGCCTCCTCCTCCACCTCCTCCTCCACTTTCACCTCCACCACCTCCTCCTCCTCCTCCTCAGCCTCCTCCTCCACCTTCACCTCCACCTTCATCTAAGACTACTGCCTTGTTTCAACGCTCCACCTCCACCTCCTCCTCAACCTCCACCTCCTCCTCCTCAACCTCCACCTCTTCTTCTTCCTCCACCTCTACCTCTACATAACCCTCTCACACCAGGAATGAGTTTGGCTCTAAACTTTTGAAGCTTTCCATAACATCACATTCATTTGTGTCGTCAAGGAAGGTCCTGAAGCCGCAGCGACGTGGAGGATGTTCAGGGTGGTGAGGATGGACCTGTGTGCTTCTGTGTTCACCGTCTGAACAGGATGAGGATGACTATACTCTAGAGAACCTCCAGCACTATACTCTAGAGAACCTCCAGCCTTATACTCTAGAGAACCTCCAGCACTATACTCTAGAGAACCTCCAGCCCTATACTCTAGAGAACCTCCAGCCCTATACTCTAGAGAACCTCCAGCACTATACTCTAGAGAACCTCCAGCACTATACTCTAGAGAACCTCCAGCACTACACTCTAGAGAACCTCCAGCACTATACTCTAGAGAACCTCCAGCACTATACTCTAGAGAACCTCCAGCACTATACTCTAGAGAACCTCCAGCACTATACTCTAGAGAACCTCCAGCACTATACTCTAGAGAACCTCCAGCCTTATACTCTAGAGAACCTCCAGCCCTATACTCTAGAGAACCTCCAGCCCTATACTCTAGAGAACCTCCAGCACTATACTATACTCTAGAGAACCTCCAGCACTATACTCTAGAGAACCTCCAGCCTTATACTCTAGAGAACCTCCAGCACTATACTCTAGAGAACCTCCAGCACTATACTCTAGAGAACCTCCAGCACTATACTATACTCTAGAGAACCTCCAGCACTATACTCTAGAGAACCTCCAGCACTATACTCTAGAGAACCTCCAGCACTATACTATACTCTAGAGAACCTCCAGCACTATACTCTAGAGAACCTCCAGCACTATACTCTAGAGAACCTCCAGCACTATACTCTAGAGAACCTCCAGCACTATACTCTAGAGAACCTCCAGCACTATACTATACTCTAGAGAACCTCCAGCACTATACTCTAGAGAACCTCCAGCCTTATACTCTAGAGAACCTCCAGCACTATACTCTAGAGAACCTCCAGCACTATACTCTAGAGAACCTCCAGCACTATACTCTAGAGAACCTCCAGCACTATACTCTAGAGAACCTCCAGCACTATACTATACTCTCGAGAACCTCCAGCACTATACTATACTCTAGAGAACCTCCAGCCCTATACTCTAGAGAACCTCCAGCACTATACTATACTCTAGAGAAGCTTTCACTCAAGCAGGGCCCTCTGTTCCGGGTACCAGAGGCACTCCTGGACATAATCAGATGACATTCTGAGATTCTTTTGAACAATTTACTTTTCAGAAGGAACCATTTAGCGGTGACACGGAACGGACATGAAAGCACGGCAAGCATGTGGATCTGCATATTTTGGAAACCTTTTGTTCGATAGAGAGAGAGAGAGAGATTGAGAGAGAGAGTGAGAGAGAGAGTGAGAGAGAGAAAGAGTGAGAGAGAGAGAGAGAGAGAGAGAGAGAGAGAGAGAAAGAGAGAGAGGGAGAGAGGGTGAGAGAGAGAGAGAGAGAGAGAGAGAGAGAGAGAGAGAGAGAGAGAGAGAGAGAGGGGGGGGGGGGGGGAGAGAGAGAGAGAGAGAGAGAGAGAGAGAGAGAGAGAGAGAGAGATTGAAAGAGATTGAAAGAGTGAGTGAGAGAGAGAGAGAGAGAGAGAGTCATCATTCTGTAACCTGGAGGCTAACGTTAGCGCAGCTGGCTGTCTCCTGTATGTCCTCACGGCTTACTGAACCCTGAGAGACATGATGGACGTCTGGGCCGGGCTGCGCTGTCAGCTCGACACGCTGCTGTTTGAAGCGGCGGAGAAGAGCATAAATCCTGCTGGCTCCGCTCCGCCGGCGAGCCGGGATGTCGTGTGAGCGGCTGGCCGGGAGATCGTCCCCCCAGACCCGAGCCCTCGCTCTCCTGCTGCTCGGCAAGAAGCGGCCAATAAAAGGCTGTGGATGGGGAGCAGGTAGGGCTTCCAGGCCTGGCCCAGGGAGCGCTCTCTCCGCGGCCGTAAAGTGGATCAGAGGCATTCCTCGGCCCTTAGCGCCGCTAGATTTATGTTTAATAACAGAGTTTAAAGTCACACGTTATCCGCCTTCCCTGTCTGCAGCGAGCCGCTCCGCGGCCCAGAGCTCTCCATGATCAGAGGGAAGCAGCGGCCCACCGCAGCCCGTGGCTCTGGGCTGGGACATTCTGCAGCCCCGCCCTGCAGACACGAACAGGGAGCTCAGCCCCCGGTGCTCACATCACAGAGCTCTCTCATGCCATGTTTCAGAACATTCCTCTCGTGAGGAAACTAATTCAGCATGGCTGGAAACGCAGCCCAGCCGCTATGCTAATCAGTCACATACAGTCTGCAGTCGCTCCTCTGGGCATCCCTTCAGACTCACAGTGGAGAGAACTGCAGAGCTGGATGCCCCTGGACCCTCGGCTCATATCAGCGGCCCGGTCCAACCTCCAGCTGTAACATGTTGTGATGAAGACCTCCAGCTCCATGAGGCCTTCATGACTGAGGGGGGACCCCAACACGGTGCAGAGACACTAAGACTGAGGGGGGACCCCCACAGGGTGCAGAGACACTAAGACTGAGGGGGGACCCCAACACGGTGCAGAGACACTAAGACTGAGGGGGGACCCCAACAGGGTGCAGAGACACTAAGACTGAGGGGGGACCCCAACAGGGTGCAGAGACACTAAGACTGAGGGGGGACCCCAACACGGTGCAGAGACACTAAGACTGAGGAGGGACCCCCACAGGGTGCAGAGACACTAAGACTGAGGGGGGACCCCAACACGGTGCAGAGACACTAAGACTGAGGGGGGACCCCCACAGGGTGCAGAGACACTAAGACTGAGGGGGGACCCCCACACGGTGCAGAGACACTAAGACTGAGGGGGGACCCCAACAGGGTGCAGAGACACTAAGACTGAGGGGGGACCCCAACACGGTGCAGAGACACTAAGACTGAGGGGGGACCCCCACAGGGTGCAGAGACACTAAGACTGAGGGGGGACCCCCACAGGGTGCAGAGACACTAAGACTGAGGGGGGACCCCCACAGGGTGCAGAGACACTAAGACTGAGGGGGGACCCCAACACGGTGCAGAGACACTAAGACTGAGGGGGGACCCCCACAGGGTGCAGAGACACTAAGACTGAGGGGGGACCCCCACAGGGTGCAGAGACACTAAGACTGAGGGGGGACCCCCACAGGGTGCAGAGACACTAAGGAAGGGTTGAGCTGTTGTAAAAACCAATGTCTGCTGCAGGAGCTCAGAGCCTCAGAGGGGACACAGAGTGGAGACATTATATATATATATATATCAGGGACAACAGATGTAAATTAGCCTTGTTGTTAGAATCTGGCTCAATTATATATTGTGCATTGTCCCTTTCAAATAAACCATGTTTCCATGTATATATATCTTTATATTTATTTATGCATACATAAATGTAAATATATCTTAATTGATATATATATACACCAGGAGCAGCGGTTGACTTCGTGGCCATAGATCATTAAACTCATGAGAGTGTGTGAGAGAGAGAGAGAGAGAGAGAGAGAGAGAGAGAGTGTGTGTGTATGCATGAAGTTTAAGAAAAATATATTTTATATATGGGGTAGATAAACATTGAGCCATAACTATACAAAACATACATAACTGCACAATAAATAATGGGCTCCAAAAACAGCATCTTTGCCTTGGATTTCTTTGTATAATGCATCTATTCTGGGGTTGGAGGGGTTCTCTGTTCTTCCCACAGTTCCCAGCGGTTGTAAAGGCAGCATTAAGGACGCAGTCACCATCGTGAGTCACCTCTCAGAAGCTTTATTGTTACTTCACCTTGACAGCAGCCAATCAGCAACCAACAACAAGAACATGTGATCTAACAAGTGGAGTACGTAACTGAGAAAGAAATAAGCAGGCTTTAAGAAGTTAAACCATTACAGGACAGCTCATCTACAAAGAGAAACAAGTAACAAATACTGAATAATCCTGCTATGTTACGTGCTTAAATATGTACAAAATAAGTGACTCTTGTTTTGCGTTTCCATTATGTACTGTAATACATAAATATAACTCTGATTTACACATAGTAATCACTATATCAACAGGTCAGCCCCGTTCTGTTCCTCCGGCTACAGTTTGACCTTTTTCCTTCTGGTACATGACTCCGCTTAAAGAAGGTTTTAATTAGTGCGAAAGAAAGTGAATGCAATATATGTTGTGTGACCTTTGACCATCCTCGTAAAAGTTCCACAATGTTACCATAGTTACCCGAAGTTACACAACGTTACCATAGCTACACAGTTAGCCGTGGCAGCTTGGCTTGACCAACCCCAACAAAGGACATAATAGTAATGACATGCTTCTTAAGGTCTGTTCAGACGGACTCAGACAGCAGGGAGGAGGAGGAGCCTGGAGGAGGAGGAGGAGGAGGAGGAGGAGCCGGGAGGAGGAGGAGGAGCCGGGAGGAGGAGGAGGAGGAGGAGCCTGGAGGAGGAGGAGGAGGAGGAGGAGGAGGAGGAGGCCTGGAGGGCTCCAGGTCGCTCTCCAACCCCATGACCACCAGCTCATTCCACACCCGTAGCGCTGCTAAATGCTAGCACGCGCTATGCTAGGACCCAGTCAGGTCCAACCCCGGGCCCCTTGGACCCCCGGCCCCTGGCAGGCCCCCCGGGCCCCTGCCCCCCCCCCGGCCCCTTGTTCCAGAGCAGGGCCGCTGCCCCTATCAGGTAATGAGGTGGTTTAACTTAAGGTTTGGGGAATAGGAGTTTCAGTGAAACATTCTGCCTCTGGAAACAGAGCGTTGGGTTGGTGATGTTTGATTGGTTGAGATTTATTTGGTTGAGCTCTAATTGGTCAAGACGTCTGATGACTATGGGTTCAATAGCTTGTGAACCAAGTGCGTGTGCTCAGATGATGGCTTCCTGAGCAGACACACAACGAAGAGACCAGCGGCCAAGACAGTATACTACTGTAGTACTGTGAGCTCAGACAGTATACTACTGTAGTAGGGGGGCTCAGACAGTATACTACTGTAGTACTGTGGGCTCAGACAGTATACTACTGTAGTACTGTGGGCTCAGACAGTATACTACTGTAGTACTGTGTACTCAGACAGTAGTAGTACTGTAGTACTGTGAACTCATCTGGTGTACACATTAGGGTCAATAAAAAACATAAATACAAAAAATCGGATCAAATACAAAGTAGAATACCTCTATGTTAGTCTGCTCCAAGGTCCTACTTCAGCTCATTCTATTGTGCACACAAAGGCAAAGGCTTCCTTTAAGAATGAGTATTAGTTATTGAATGGTTTGAGAGGCCCGCTCCTGGACTAGCAGGGCCAGAAGGCCTGTGACGGGCCTCTGTTCTCTGGGTGGGGGGGTAACAGTGTTCAGCCTCCATCACCCATCGATGGCTCCAGGTGCGGGGGCTTGTGGATGTGTGCAGCGTGGCCTCGGTACTGGAGCTTCACTAGAGAGTGGCTCTGGGACTCCCAGACATTTCCTGAGTTATGACGAGTCAAAAGACGAAACATAAAATCTACTTTAAATAGCATCTCTCCTGGGCGGCTTCTCAAAGTCTTTGGTCACATTCCAACAAGTGGTTCCCTGGGGGGGGGGGGGGGGGGGGGGGGGGAAGGGGGCAGGGGAAGAGGGGGGAGGGGTGACGGAGAGGGGGGAGGGGGCAGGGGGAGAGGGGGGAGGGGTGACGGAGAGGGGGGAGGGGGGAGAGGGAGGAGGGGTGACGGAGAGGGGGGAGGGGGCAGGGGGAGAGACGGGGGAGGGGTGACGGAGAGGGGGGAGGGGGGAGAGGGAGGAGGGGTGACGGAGAGGGGGGAGGGGTGACGGAGAGGGGGGAGGGGGCAGGGGGAGAGACGGGGGAGGGGTGACGGAGAGGGGGGAGGGGGGAGAGGGAGGAGGGGTGACGGAGAGGGGGGAGGGGTGACGGAGAGGGGGGAAGGGGCAGGGGCAGAGGGCATAGGGGGGCTGGGGGGGCTGGGGTGAGGGCGAGGGGTGAGGGAGAGGGGGGAGGGGCTGGGGGAGAGGGCCGGGGGGGGCTGGGGGTGAGGGCGAGGGGGGGAGGGGGGTCTATGCAGCAGAGAGGTTGGATCTGATGGAGTCCTCTCTCAGCTGCCGGTGCGAGGGGGGAGGGCGATGGGGGAGGGGCTGGGGGAGAGGGCCGGGGGGGGCTGGGGGTGAGGGCGAGGGGGGGAGGGGGTCTATGCAGCAGAGAAGTTGGATCTGATGGAGTCCTCTCTCAGCTGCCGGTGCTTCCCGATGTCACACGGCTCCAGCCGCGTCCGCCGGTCGATGCTGATCCTGTAGTTCTTCCTGTAAAGCAGCCAATTAAACGAGAGAACAGTGGTTATCCTGTAGTCCTTCCTGTAAAGCAGCCAATCAGAGGACGGATCAGGGGGTCGGTGATTTACCTGAAGAAGTAGAAGGCCATCAGCAGGGCGGTCCCCAGCAGAGCCCCCACGATGATGCCTGTCAGAGCCGAGACCCCCAGACCGTCTGGGGGGGGGGGGCAACCATTAGAACCCTGTGACCTGGTCCCTGCTGGTCCCACACAGACCTGGTCCCACACAGCCCCGGTCCCCCAGAGACCCGGTCTGACCCGGTCCCCCAGAGACCCGGTCTGACCGGTCCCCCAGAGACCCGGTCTGACCCGGTCCCCCAGAGACCCGGTCTGACCCGGTCCCCCAGAGACCCGGTCTGACACGGTCCAGCAGAGACCCGGTCTGACCCGGTCCCCCAGAGACCCCGTCTGACCCGGTCCCCCAGAGACCCGGTCTGACCCGGTCCCCCAGAGACCCCGTCTGACCCGGTCCCCCAGAGACCCGGTCTGACCCGGTCCCCCAGAGACCCCGTCTGACCGGTCCAGCAGAGACCCGGTCTGACCCGGTCCCCCAGAGACCCGGTCTGACCCGGTCCAGCAGAGACCCGGTCTGACCCGGTCCAGCAGAGACCCGGTCTGACCCGGTCCCCCAGAGACCCCGTCTGACCCGGTCCCCCAGAGACCCCGTCTGACCGGTCCCCCAGAGACCCGGTCTGACCCGGTCCAGCAGAGACCCGGTCTGACCCGGTCCAGCAGAGACCAGTACTTTGTTAAACGCTTAGACCCGTCCGGTTCCTTACATGATTTCTGGGGTGTCGGGGGGGAGGGCAGGCGCCGCCCCCGCAGCGTGAAGCGGTCCGTGTTGAACGCCGGCAGAACCTGGAAGCTCCCGTTGATCGCAAAGTAGTTGGCGACCACCTGCAAGTGGAGGAAGAGGAGGAAGAGGAGGAAGAGGAGGAAGAGGGGGTCACAGTCAGACAGGGACCCCCGGCTCCGGCGGGCCGTGCTGCGGGTCGGGCCTCACCTCGTAGGAGCCCTCCTCCGGCCGGGTCATGGCCATGATGCTGAAGTCCTGCTCCCGGTCCCCGTTGGCGTCCATGGAGACAGGGCCCGCGATGCCTGAGGGGGGAGCAGAGTGAGCCAGCGCCGCGCTCCAAGCTAAACATAGCGGCAGTGTGCAGAAATTCCGGCTTAGCTAATAAAACAGGAAAGCCGTTTGACACGGCGGCGTTTGTGTCGGCCGCCGATGCCAAGAATTGTAATTTCATCTCGGGGCCCATGTTCGAAAATTCTTTGCAATTTTAAAATATTTGAACAAGAGAATGTGAGCCTGTTCATGAGCCTTCCTGTGGAGGAGGACATTGTTGTTGTATATCGAGAGCGCAGAGAGGAACCCTCGGAGGAGGGGCCGACGCTCCCCTCCTCAGCCCACCACCTCACCGGACCAGTGCTGGTTAGTTTGGGGTTTAGCTGAGCTGGTTCTGTAGTGGGGTGCTGGTAGCTGTGTAACCGTATGATGGTTTGGGGTTTAGCTGAACTGGTTCTGTAGTGGGTTACTGGCCTACCTTCGAAGGTGCGGTTCCACATGTGTGCGGTGATCTGCGCGCCGTCCTTCTTGCTGAAGCCCTTCCTCGTGGCTTCATGCAGAGCAATGGCGTAGAGCACCAGGGCATCATGGAACCCCTCCAGGAACATGTTGATCTGGAGAGGAGAGTCGGGTTGAAGCCCATCACCGGAGTGTAGTGATTAACCCTATTAGAAATGCCTGAACTTGTAGACTTCTCAAGAACAAAACGCGACCATCCTGAGTCAATCTATCCAGGGATGGTTTCTCTATAAATATCTCTCTCTATGTATTATTCTTGTCCACTTTGAACCCCTCATGATAGAGCTACATCTACAATGTAGCCACCAGAGGCTGCTACATCTAACTAACCCTACCCAGACTAACTAACCCTAACCCTGAGTAACTAACCCTAACCCTGAGTAACTAACCCTAACCCTGAGTAACTAACCCTTACCCTGAGTAACTAACCCTTACCCTGAGTAACTAACCCTAACCCTGAGTGACTAACCCTTACCCTGAGTAACTAACCCTAACCCTGAGTGACTAACCCTGAGTAACTAACCCTAACCCTGAGTGACTAACCCTGATTAACTAACCCTAACCCTGAGTGACTAACCCTGAGTGACTAACCCTAACCCGCAGTAACTAATCCTAATCCACAGTAACTAACCCTAAGCCTAACCCGCAGTAACTA
This sequence comes from Gadus macrocephalus, assembly GCF_031168955.1. Lineage (NCBI taxonomy): Eukaryota > Metazoa > Chordata > Actinopteri > Gadiformes > Gadidae > Gadus > Gadus macrocephalus. The sequence goes on along the minus strand of NC_082392.1, from coordinate 345,883 downwards.
ACCCTAAACCTAACCCGCAGTAACTAACCCTAAGCCTAACCCGCAGTAACTAACCCTTACCCGCAGTAACTAACCCTAACCCGCAGTTACTAACCCTAAGCCTAACCTGCAGTAACTAACCCTAAGCCTAACCCACAATAACTAAAAGTAAGCCAATCATTTCAGTTGGAAATGTGACTTGCAATTACCTTACTAATCCACAGTAACTAACCCTAAACCTAACCAGCAGTAACTAACCCTAAGCATAACCCACAGTAACTAACCCTAACCCGCAGTAACTAATCCTAATCCACAGTAACTAACCCTAAACCTAACCCGCAGTAACTAACCCTAAACCTAACCCGCAGTAACTAACCCTAAGCCTAACCCGCAGTAACTAACCCTTACCCGCAGTAACTAACCCTAACCCGCAGTTACTAACCCTAAGCCTAACCTGCAGTAACTAACCCTAAACCTAACCCACAATAACTAAAAGTAAGCCAATCATTTCAGTTGGAAATGTGACTTGCAATTACCTTCAGATAAACACAGAGGATCGATCAAATATGATAATGATTAATGATTAACATTAAAGGGTGGATTTCCTTACATGCTGTATTTTGTGTTTTTTGCAAAACTGAAACAGAATTGATCCCATTTACCACTTCAATACTTTGAACGATCGTATTGCCTCAGGTTGTTCAATGCAATAATGTATGTCGACAAAGAGAATGTGGTCCCAGGCTGTTGTCTGTACGGTAACCGATGACTCTGTGACCCTACCACTCTATTTCTAACAATCATGATAATAATCTAATTTAGTTTAGAAGCGCCTATCCAAATACCGAGACACTTTACGTACACGTGACAAAGCCCACAGCGCAGGCCTGGACGGCTAACAATAATGTTAGCATAAGTCGACCTGCTTGGGATTTTTGCACGATTACATTTCTGGCCCCCCGTGGCACTCCCCAGCTAATCTGGAGAACAGAATGTAGCTCCCCTAGATCAGCGCTCTATACTAGTAGGATGTGATATCATAGCGTGTGTTTATGTCGGCGGGCCGACGGCCTCTGTCCTCCCTCTCTTTTCTTTGGGGAATGGAGCCGAGCCGTCGGGGTTCGGGAACGCCGGGAGTCTGCAGGCCGCGCTCTCAGAGTCTAACATGTTTGTTTTCTCGACCCTGGTAACACAATCTATCGACGTATATCCCCCCTCCGCCAAACACACGCGCAGTCCCTCCTATATTAAGGAGGTCTCTGCTGCCTTTGGACCAGATATCAGCTCAGGTACTGAGGAGGAGAAATCCTGACATAACCCAAAGGTAATCAGCTGGAATCATCCCCGAGCTGAAGCCTATTGGCTGAGAAGAGGGGAATTCCTCCCTGTTAAAAATTAACACACGCCTTAAACGCGCTAGGACAGGCTTTGTTTAGGACGGTCAAATACCAGCTCGAGTGCAGATTACAATTAATTATGAACCGACTCAAGCACTCGCATCCCATTCACGTATAATGCTGATAGACCTCTCGTGAATTATACATCGGTTTATTTATCTCTGGACCTCTCTGTATGGTGTCCAGAGATAAAGAGAGGAGAGGAAAGGAGAAGCAGAGACATTGAGGAGGGGAGATAGTGCCCTAGCCCTAAACCTAACCCTAACCCTAAACCTAGCCCTAACCATAGCCCTGACCCTAGCCCTAAACCTAACCCTAATCCTACCCCTAAACCTCGCCCTCACCCTAGACCTAAACCTAACCCTGGTCCTAGCCCTGACCCTAAGCCCAGCCCTAGCCCTAGTCCTAAACCCAATGTCTGAATCTTTGTTTTAAAATATATATAGGATGATGTTGTACAATCCATATTATCTCTTATTGAATGTCCCATAAAATCTGCAAATATTAAGACCCATTTGGACAAAACATACATTCTCCAAATTGGAGGACGAATCAGTATCATAGTTGAACCATTATTATAATTTGTGATTAGATTAGTCTCAAAAGTATACGTGAACCTCTCTTCTGATGCCGTGTGTCAGTAAGTATGATGTTTTGCTCATCTAAGTTAGGCTTCACTTAAGGTACACCACAGCACGTAGGCCTTTAGGGGCTAGGGTGATGCTCTCTCAGGGACCTGAGCTCCGCTGGTTGTAACCGGTGCGAGGGGGGTGCGAGGGGGGGTGCATGGGGGGTGCGAGGGGGGTGCGAGGGGGGTGCGAGGGGGGGTGCGAGGGGGGTGCGTTCTGGGACGGCCCTCAGCCCCAGACCGTGTTCTGGGGGGAGTTCTGTTCTCTGTGACCTGCTTCTGTTCTCTGTGACCTGCTTCTGTTCTCTGTGACCTGCTTCTGTTCTCTGTGACCTGCTTCTGTTCTCTGTGACCTGCTTCTGTTCTCTGTGACCTGGTTCTGTTCTCTGTGACCTGCTTCTGTTCTCTGTGACCTGCTTCTGTTCTCTGTGACCTGCTTCTGTTCTCTGTGACCTGCTTCTGTTCTCTGTGACCTGGGTCGGGGCTGGTTCTGTTCTCTGTGACCTGGGTCTGGTTCTGTTCTCTGTGACCTGGTTCTGTTCTCTGTGACCTGCTTCTGTTCTCTGTGACCTGCTTCTGTTCTCTGTGACCTGGGTCTGGTTCTGTTCTCTGTGACCTGCTTCTGTTCTCTGTGACCTGCTTCTGTTCTCTGTGACCTGCTTCTGTTCTCTGTGACCTGCTTCTGTTCTCTGTGACCTGGTTCTGTTCTCTGTGACCTGGTTCTGTTCTCTGTGACCTGCTTCTGTTCTCTGTGACCTGCTTCTGTTCTCTGTGACCTGGGTCGGGGCTGGTTCTGTTCTCTGTGACCTGCTTCTGTTCTCTGTGACCTGCTTCTGTTCTCTGTGACCTGGGTCGGGGCTGGTTCTGTTCTCTGTGACCTGCTTCTGTTCTCTGTGACCTGCTTCTGTTCTCTGTGACCTGGTTCTGTTCTCTGTGACCTGCTTCTGTTCTCTGTGACCTGCTTCTGTTCTCTGTGACCTGCTTCTGTTCTCTGTGACCTGGGTCTGGTTCTGTTCTCTGTGACCTGCTTCTGTTCTCTGTGACCTGGTTCTGTTCTCTGTGACCTGGGTCGGGGCTGGTTCTGTTCTCTGTGACCTGCTTCTGTTCTCTGTGACCTGGGTCGGGGCTGGTTCTGTTCTCTGTGACCTGCTTCTGTTCTCTGTGACCTGCTTCTGTTCTCTGTGACCTGCTTCTGTTCTCTGTGACCTGGGTCGGGGCTGGTTCTGTTCTCTGTGACCTGCTTCTGTTCTCTGTGACCTGCTTCTGTTCTCTGTGACCTGGGTCGGGGCTGGTTCTGTTCTCTGTGACCTGGGTCTGGTTCTGTTCTCTGTGACCTGGTTCTGTTCTCTGTGTTGTGGTTCTGTTCCCTGTGACCTGGTTCTGTTCTCTGTGTTCTGATTCTGTTCTCCGTGACCTGGTTCTGTTCTCTGTGTTGTGGTTCTGTTCTCTGTGTTCTGGTTCTGTTCTCTGTAACCTGGTTCTGTTCTCTGTGTTCTGGTTCTTTTCTCTGTGTTCTGGTTCTGTTCTCTGTAACCTGGTTCTGTTCTCTGTGTTGTGGTTCTGTTCTCTGTGTTCTGGTTCTGTTCTCTGTGACCTGGGTCTGGGTCTGGTTCTGTTCTCTGTGTTCTGGTTCTTTTCTCTGTGTTCTGGTTCTGTTCTCTGTAACCTGGTTCTGTTCTCTGTGTTGTGGTTCTGTTCTCTGTGACCTGGGTCTGGGTCTGGTTCTGTTCTCTGTGTTCTGGTTCTTTTCTCTGTGTTCTGGTTCTGTTCTCTGTAACCTGGTTCTGTTCTCTGTGTTGTGGTTCTGTTCTCTGTGACCTGGGTCTGGGTATGGTTCTGTTCTCAGTGTTCTGGTTCTGTTCCCTGTGACCTGGTTTTGTTCTCTGTGTTGTGATTCTGTTCTCTGTGATCTGGTTCTGTTCTCTGTGTTGTGATTCTGTTCTCTGTGATCTGGTTCTGTTCTCTGTGACCTGGGTCTGGGTATGGTTCTGTTCTCTGTGTTCTGGTTCTGTTCCCTGTGACCTGGTTCTGTTCTCAGTGTTCTGGTGCTGTTCTCTGTAACCTGGTTTTGTTCTCTGTGTTGTGATTCTGTTCTCTGTGATCTGGTTCTGTTCACTGTGACCTGGTTCTGGGTCTGGTTCTGTTCTCTGTGTTGTGATTCTGTTCTCTGTGACCTGGTTCTGGGTCTAAGTGCCGGTTCTTATCTGGTTCTGCACATAGTGTGCTGCTCTGCCACTAAGAAGGAAGCTATTATGACATTCCAGGACTCTGGTTTTCCCTGAACCTCGTTGGGTTTGACCCTGCTTGGGGCTCTGAGAGCAGGAAACGAGAGGTGCTGTTAGGATCACAAACAATCCAGAGCCAGGAAAGGTCTGGGAGCTCCCCCTAGGAGGTCCGGGGGTTGAGCCCTCTAGGGTGAGGGTCTGGGAGCTCCCCCTAGGAGGTCCGGGGTTGAGCCCTCTAGGGTGAGGGTCTGGGAGCTCCCCCTAGGAGGTCCCTCTAGGAGGTCCGGGGGTTGAGCCCTCTAGGGTGAGGGTCTGGGAGCTCCCATTAGGAGGTCCCTCTAGGAGGTCCGGGGGTTGAGCCCTCTAGGGTGAGGGTCTGGGAGGTCCCCCTGGGGGTCCAGGGGTTGAGCCCTCTAGGGTGAGGGTCTGGGAGCTCCCCCTAGGAGGTCCCTCTAGGAGGTCCGGGGGTTGAGCCCTCTAGGGTGAGGGTCTGGGAGGTCCCCCTGGGGGTCCAGGGGTTGAGCCCTCTAGGGTGAGGGTCTGGGAGCTCCCCCTAGGGGTCCGGGGGTTGAGTTCTCTCTGTGACCGGTCGTGGTGGGGTCTAGGGATCTGGCTGGGCTCCACGCAGACCCTGAGCCCCGCTGTGTTTATAGTCGCTGCCGTGGCGATCCCGCCGCATGGAAACAGCAATCGGGAATGTCTGAATTCCATCGGAGTGACATTACAACGTATAAAAAACAACAACAATTACCAGGGCATGACGGAAACATTTCTCGGTCAGACCCCACCGAGAATCTGCTCATAAAGACGGAATGTAAACTATCGAAACAAACGGCGCACTGAGCTGCCATTGTCCGTATCACGCAGCACGCACACTACATCATTATACTCTCATAAGTATTCCAGGAACCATTCCATTACATGGGGACATGATTCTAGAAGGGACGTTGCCTAATGCCTAACATAATGCAGGATACTCAACCCTGGGTTCAATGCCCATGTCCACAGTCTACCTGTAGGCTTCTTAAAGAAGGGTGGCAGCTAACCCCTACCTACTCCTTAGTGACCTGTCTCTGTACTGTCCAACCCCTACCTGCTTCTTAATGACCTGTCTCTCTACTGTCTAACCCCTACCTGCTCCATAATGACCTGTCTAACCCCTACCTGCTCCTTAATGACCTCTCTCTGTACTGTCTAACCCCTACCTGCTCCTTAATGACCTGTCTCTGTACTGTCTAACCCCTACCTGCTCCTTAATGACCTGTCTCTCTACTGTCTAACCCCTACCTGCTCCTTAGTGACCTGTCTCTGTACTGTCTAACCCCTACCTGCTCCTAATGACCTGTCCCTGTACTGTCTAACCCCTACCTGCTCCTTAATGACCTGTCTCTGTACTGTCTAACCCCTACCTGCTCCTAATGACCTGTCCCTGTACTGTCTAACCCCTACCTGCTCCCTAATGATCTGTCTCTGTACTGTCTAACCCCTACCTGCTCCTTAATGACCTGTCTCTCTACTGTCTAACCCCTACCTGCTCCTTAGTGACCTGTCTCTGTACTGTCTAACCCCTTCCTGCTCCTTAATGACCTGTCTCTGTACTGTCTAACCCCTACCTGCTCCTTAATGACCTGTCTCTGTACTGTCTAACCCCTACCTGCTCCTTAATGACCCGTCTCTGTACTGTCTAACCCCTACCTGCTCCTTAGTGACCAGTCCTTACTGTCTAACCCCTACCTGCTCCTTAATGATCCGTCTCTGTACTGTCTAACCCTTCGATCTCTTTGTGTAAAGGTCTAGTAAGTGGCCTTATGCAGACTCTAATAGTAACATCATTGGTTTCTGACTGCGACTAGCCGGTGTTTCTCTCCCTCTCTGACGTCTGGGGCACCCATTGTGTCAGAAAGGCTCTGGGGCCCCCGTTGTGTCTGAAAGGCTCTGGGGCCCCCTGTCTGGGGCCCCCATTGTGTCAGAAAGGCTCTGGGGCCCCCTGTCTGGGGCCCCCATTGTGTCAGAAAGGCTCTGGGGCCCCCTGTTTTGGGCCCCCATTGTGTCAGAAAGGCTCTGGGGCCCCCTGTCTGGGGCCCCCATTGTGTCAGAAAGGCTCTGGGGCCCCCTGTCTGGGGCCCTGGAGCGCAGATCTTTATCTTCCTATTTTGTCGCATGGCAGTGGCTGTCAGTCGCCTGGCAGGAGGGCTACTGACCCATGGAGGGCCCCAGAGGGCCCCCAGAGGGCTACTGGCCTCTGGAGGGCCCCCAGAGAGCTACAGGCGTCCCTAGCGGGCCCTAGGAGCTACATGCGTCCCTAGCGGGCCCTATGGGGCTACAGGCGTCCCTAGCGGGCCCTAGGAGCTACAGGCGTCCCTAGCGGGCCCTAGGAGCTACAGGCGTCCCTAGCGGGCCCTAGGAGCTACAGGCGTCCCTAGCGGGCCCTAGGAGCTACAGGCGTCCCTAGGGGGCCCTATGGGGCTACAGGCGTCCCTAGCGGGCCCTAGGAGCTACAGGCGTCCCTAGCGGGCCCTAGGAGCTACAGGCGTCCCTAGCGGGCCCTGGGAGCTACAGGCGTCCCTAGCGGGCCCTATGAGCTACAGGCGTCCCTAGCGGGCCCTATGGGGCTACAGGCGTCCCTAGGGGGCCCTAGGAGCTACAGGCGTCCCTAGGGGGCCCTAGGAGCTACAGGCGTCCCTAGCGGGCCCTATGGGGCTACAGGCGTCCCTAGGGGGCCCTAGGAGCTACAGGCGTCCCTAGCGGGCCCTAGGAGCTACAGGTGTCCCTAGGGGGCCCTATGGGGCTACAGGCGTCCCTAGGGGGCCCTAGGAGCTACAGGCGTCCCTAGCGGGCCCTATGAGCTACAGGTGTCCCTAGCGGGCCCTAGGAGCTACAGGCGTCCCTAGCGGGCCCTATGAGCTACAGGCGTCCCTAGCGGGCCCTAGGAGCTACAGGCGTCCCTAGGGGGCCCTAGGAGCTACAGGCGTCCCTAGCGGGCCCTAGGAGCTACAGGCGTCCCTAGGGGGCCCTATGGGGCTACAGGCGTCCCTAGCGGGCCCTATGGGGCTACAGGCGTCCCTAGGGGGCCCTAGGAGCTACAGGCGTCCCTAGGGGGCCCTAGGAGCTACAGGCGTCCCTAGCGGGCCCTAGGAGCTACATGCGTCCCTAGCGGGCCCTATGGGGCTACAGGCGTCCCTAGCGGGCCCTAGGAGCTACAGGCGTCCCTAGCGGGCCCTAGGAGCTACTGGCGTCCCTAGCGGGCCCTAGGAGCTACAGGCGTCCCTAGGGGGCCCTAGGAGCTACAGGCGTCCCTAGCGGGCCCTAGGAGCTCACCGCTCTTTAAATGTCCCTCCAGCCTCAGGGGGCTGATGCTGAGCAGAAGAGGGGGGTTCAAAGCATCGCTGAGGAGATCTTAATGAATGGTCCACGTATTTCAGTTTGATATCCAGGAAACACAAACAGAGCCAGTACCTCCAGGTCCTAACGTCACCTCAGACGTCCCAGACTTACGTACACTTCCACAGTCCTGGCAGTCGGCCAAGCGCTCCTTCTGGATGGATCTGTTCACTTCCATGGAGAAGTTCTCGAACTCGGGTTTGACCGTTTTGAGGAGAGTGACGGTGTTGAGTGAGGCGTAGGCTAGGCGGGCCTCTGTGTCCAACTTATCTCCTCGCTTCCACGAGCCGTTGCCTGGTGGGGGAGAAGTTTCCATGTCAGGGCAGTTAGGATGATAGAGTTAAAGCATTGATCAACGGCACCTTAGGAATCATACAGTCAACAATCATATGAACACAAACTCACATATCCTTGTCATTGATGGTAAGTTTAGTTGCTTAGTAACTTTACCGTAGGAAGACGTGTTGAAGAGTTCGATGTTGAAGTAAACGGTGCTCCCGTCGGTGAGCCGTCTCCGGTGGGCGGCTAGCATGACCTCCCGGATCACGTCTGCTCCCATACACATGATGACCACTGAGGAGCGTCCAATAGGAGGTTAGAAGACCACTGAGGAGCGTCCAATAGGAGGGTTAGAAGACCACTGAGGAGCGTCCAATAGGAGGGTTAGAAGACCACTGAGGAGCGTCCAATAGGAGGGTTAGAAGACCACTGAGGAGCGTCCAATAGGAGGGGTTAGAAGACCACTGAGGAGCGTCCAATAGGAGGGTTAGAAGACCACTGAGGAGCGTCCAATAGGAGGGTTAGAAGACCACTGAGGAGCGTCCAATAGGAGGGTTAGAAGACCACTGAGGAGCGTCCAATAGGAGGGGTTAGAAGACCACTGGCACGAGGGCCGTCACTATTTAGGCAGAGTCACTGGTCCAGACTATGTAGTTTAGGTAGAGTCACTGGTCCAGACTATGTAGTTTAGTTAGAGTCACTGGTCCAGACTATGTAGTTTAGGTAGAGTCACTGGTCCAGACTATGTAGTTTAGGTAGAGTCACTGGTCCAGACTATGTAGTTTAGTTAGTGTCACTGGTCCAGACTATGTAGTTTAGTTAGAGTCACTGGTCCAGACTATGTAGTTTAGTTAGAGGCACTGGTCCAGACTATGTAGTTTAGTTAGAGTCACTGGTCCAGACTATGTAGTTTAGGTAGAGTCACTGGTCCAGACTATGTAGTTTAGGTAGAGTCACTGGTCCAGACTATGTAGTTTAGTTAGAGTCACTGGTCCAGACTATGTAGTTTAGGTAGAGTCACTGGTCCAGACTATGTAGTTTAGGTAGAGTCACTGGTCCAGACTATGTAGTTTAGTTAGAGTCACTGGTCCAGACTATGTAGTTTAGTTAGAGGCATTGGTCCAGACTATGTAGTTTAGTTAGTGTCACTGGTCCAGACTATGTAGTTTAGTTAGTGTCACTGGTCCAGACTATGTAGTTTAGGTAGAGTCACTGGTCCAGACTATGTAGTTTAGGTAGAGTCACTGGTCCAGACTATGTAGTTTAGTTAGAGTCACTGGTCCAGACTATGTAGTTTAGGTAGAGTCACTGGTCCAGACTATGTAGTTTAGGTAGAGTCCCTGGTCCAGACTATGTAGTTTAGGTAGAGTCACTGGTCCAGACTATGTAGTTTAGTTAGAGTCACTGGTCCAGACTATGTAGTTTAGGTAGAGTCACTGGTCCAGACTATGTAGTTTAGGTAGTCACTGGTCCAGACTATGTAGTTTAGTTAGAGTCACTGGTCCAGACTATGTAGTTTAGTTAGAGGCACTGGTCCAGACTATGTAGTTTAGTTAGTGTCACTGGTCCAGACTATGTAGTTTAGTTAGAGTCACTGGTCCAGACTATGTAGTTTAGTTAGAGTCACTGGTCAAGACTATGTAGTTTAGGTAGAGTCACTGGTCCAGACTATGTAGTTTAGGTAGAGTCCCTGGTCCAGACTATGTAGTTTAGGTAGAGTCACTGGTCCAGACTATGTAGTTTAGGTAGAGTCACTGGTCCAGACGTGAGGAAGGCTTGGGGGCTCCCTAGTGTTTGATTGGCAGCCTAGTATCAGACTGGAACATGAGGTTCCTGGGCTGCTGTCTGCCCATAGTAGTAATCTCCCCCCCCTACAGATGATTGATGATGATGACAGCGGACTGGGGAAAGAACCAGGGGTAAACAAAGGCTGGGATTGAAACCCGGATGGCTCTGTTTAACAAGGACGATTCCTGGAACATTCCTCCCAGCTCTGTCACTGTAACACACCTCCTGAAATATCCCCGCGTCGCTGGGACAAACTTCCACTCAGTGGGCACTGTAGACCCCTTTAATTACAGCCAGCTCACACACTGCTGCCCTGTGTCCCTGCTGCCTCCAGCCAGCTCTCTAACCCCGGCTCTCCTCGCTCGCTGCTCCCACGCTCGTCACAAGCCAACCCAGGAGCGCCGGGGAGTGGCGGCGTGCGGACGTGTTTTATGTGGCCTGGGCCGCTGTAAACCCCAGGGCCGGTGGGTATGCAGAGCAGGAGGCTGCAGGGGCCGTGTCCCCGCTGAGAGCCAGAGCAGATTTATAGCGTCTGGACCCCAGAGGACAGAGATAAAGCCGGCGGCCAGCGGCGGCCGTAAACCCTGACGTGTGCACAGACAGTGTTGCTCTGGTGCAGCATCGGGACACGCATCATGCTGATGTTGTTGTCGTTTCACGCGGCAGTAAAAGCAGGTCATTGACCAGCGAGGCGATCGCCCTACACAACGTCTCCACACAGCCTCAAGGGGCGGCGCTTTTGGTATGGACCAATCACAAAGGGGCAGCCACATTCTCCTCCCTGTGTTGCTGCCTTCTGGACGACTGCGTTACACAGCAGGAGAGCTGTGGGGAATTAACACAGACTTGTTGTTATAAACACATGGAAGAGTCTTAGTGTTTGGTGGGGTGTATGTCTTAGTGTTGGGTGTGGTGTAGTATGTCTTAGTGTTGGGTGTGGTGTATGTTGTAGTGTTTGGTGGTGAGTATGTTGTAGTGTTTTGTGTGGTGTATGTCTTGGTGTTTGGTGGGGTGTATGTTGGGTGTTTGGTGTTTGGTGGGGTATATGTCTTAGTGTCTGATGGGGTGCATGACATAGTGTTTGGTTGGCTGTATGTTGTCGTTTTTTGGTAGAGGTACCATTATCTTTTTGGGAGATAGAAACTGCCTTGAATAAACATATGTTCACATTCCTATACTACAAATGTTTATCAGCTGTTTCTGCTCATATTTCAGAAAAATATTTATCATAAACCAACGGGGGCATCCATCGGCCCAAAACAAATTACTGAACGTCAGAGCTTCCTTGGAATGTTGTGAGATACCTGTTTGGAGATTGTAATAGGATAGTTAAAAAGCATTGTGCTTGAGCCAAACAGACCTTCTAATAAGGAAGATAACTTAGATCTCTGCACAGCCATTGGTTCCTCTATCTACTTGCCTTTTAAACCTCCTTCACCTACCTGCTGTGTCTAGAATACTAATTCCCATCATGCCATGCAGCAATGGAGTCCTGCACCATGTAATGTATGCTAAACTGTGCTAATGTATGTGACATCTCTGTAATATATGCTAATATAAACGAGACTTGTTGTTTATGAGGATGTGTCATGTGTTAATCCTCGACGAGGGACCCGGGCCCTGAATACAGCCGGACACACGCCTTCAGTCAGGTACCAACCAGGCCCTGAATACAGCCGGACACACGCCTTCAGTCAGGTACCAACCAGGCCCTGAATACAGCCGGACACACGCCTTCAGTCAGGTACCAACCAGGCCCTGAATACAGCCGGACACACGCCTTCAGTCAGGTACCAACCAGGCCCTGAATACAGCCGGACACACGCCTTCAGTCAGGTACCAACCGGGCCCTGAATACAGCCGGACACACGCCTTCAGTCAGGTACCAACCTGGCCCTGAATACAGCCGGACACACGCCTTCAGTCAGGTACCAACCGGGCCCTGACTACAGCCGGACACACGCCTTCAGTCAGGTACCAACCGGGCCCTGAATACAGCCGGACACACGCCTTCAGTCAGGTACCAACCTGGCCCTGAATACAGCCGGACACACGCCTTCAGTCAGGTACCAACCGGGCCCTGACTACAGCCGGACACACGCCTTCAGTCAGGTACCAACCGGGCCCTGAATACAGCCGGACACACGCCTTCAGTCAGGTACCAACCGGGCCCTGAATACAGCCGGACACACGCCTTCAGTCAGGTACCAACCAGGCCCTGACTACAGCCGGACACACGCCTTCAGTCAGGTACCAACCAGGCCCTGAATACAGCCGGACACACGCCTTCAGTCAGGTACCAACCAGGCCCTGACTACAGCCGGACACACACCTTCAGTCAGGTACCAACCAGGCCCTGAATACAGCCGGACACACGCCTTCAGTCAGGTACCAACCAGGCCCTGAATACAGCCGGACACACGCCTTCAGTCAGGTACCAACCAGGCACACACGTTAGGACCCTCTGGACCTCCTTGGACCCCAAAGCCTCTGCCAGGCCTCTCGCTCCATGTGGTCTAGTCCCACTAGGACCATGTGGTCTACTCCCTGGTAGGACCATGTGGTCTAGGCCCACTAGGACCATGTGGTCTACTCCCTGGTAGGACCATGTGGTCTAGGCCCACTAGGACCATGTGGTCTACTCCCTGGTAGGACCATGTGGTCTAGGCCCACTAGGACCATGTGGTCTAGTCCCACTAGCTCCATGTGGTCTAGGCCTGGTAGAACCATGCGGTCTAGTCAACAGAACCACCCGGTGAGGACCAGGTGAGGCCAGGTGAGGCCAGGTGAGGCCAGGTGAGGGGGGTGAGGACCAGGTGAGGCCAGGTGAGGCCAGGTGAGGGGGGTGAGGACCAGGTGAGGCCAGGTGTGGGGGAGCGGGTTTGGCCTCCCCTCCCCCACGCCGGTATTGATCCCAACGAGGGGACGGCCTCCAGGAACGTACAACATTCCTAGAATTCCTCCTCCCTCCCCTGGACCAGGGAAACACCTGGGCCTAACCCCCTCACCTGGTCCTCCCCCTCACCTGGTCCTCACCCCCCTTACCTGGTCCTCACCTGGTCTTCACCCCCCTCACCTGGTCCTCCACCCTCACCTGGTCCTCACCTGGTCCTCCCCCCTCACCTGGTCCTCACCCCCCCTCACCGTGGTCCTCACCTGGTCCTCACCCTCCTTCACCTGGTCCTCACCCCCCTCACCTGGTCCTCACCCCCCTCACCTGGTCCTCCCCCCCTTCACCTGGTCCTCCCCCCCTCACCTGGTCCTCACCCCCCTCACCTGGTCCTCACCCCCTCACCTGGTCCTCACCTGGTCCTCACCCCCCCACCTGGTCCTCCCCTCCTCACCTGGTCCTCCCCCCCTCACCTGGTCCTCACCCCCCTCACCTGGTCCTCACCCCCCTCACCTGGTCCTCACCCCCTCACCTGGTCCTCACCTGGTCCTCACCCCCTCACCTGGTCCTCACCTGGTCCACAACCTCCTGCTGAGCGGTGCCTACTGACCGTCTCAATGCCGCTATTCTGCTAACGCCAACGTCTCTAAGGGATGATGTGCCCTTAGGGCGTGCACGTGCACGTGCACACTGCTAGGAAGCCTGGGGGGGGGGGCTCTCTACTCACACGGTCACTGCTGGGTGTAACTGGGGCTGAGCGGTCAGGTCTGGTGGACAGAGCGAGAGAGAGAGAGAGAGAGAGAGAGAGAGAGAGAGAGAGAGAGAGAGAGAGTGAGAGAGAGAGAGAGAGAGAGAGAGAGAGACAGAGAGAGAGAGAGAGACAGAGAGAGAGAGAGAGAGAGACAGAGAGAGAGAGAGAGAGAGAGAGAGAGAGAGAGAGAGAGAGAGAGAGAGAGAGAGAGAGAGAGAGAGAGAGAGAGAGAGAGAGAGAGAGACAGAGAGAGAGAGAGAGAGAGAGAGAGAGAGAGAGAGAGAGGAGAGAGAGAGGGAGAGAGAGAGGTACAACAGGTAGACAGCGTTGCTCTCTGCAACTTTACTCACTCGTGCACCTCGCATGCTCCAAAGTAAACACTTGCGCACGCAAACCTCTGGCGTCATGACAACCCTCCGGTGTCATGACAACCCTCTGTTGTCATGACAACCCTCCGGTCCGACAGGCGGTCCCCCAGGTGAGCGTACCTTCCGCCTCGCGAACGGCGTGTAGCAGATCCTCCGCGTCCAGCCGCTCATCGTGCGCCCCGCTGAGCATGTGGGTGCGGAGGTGGTCGTGGAGATCGGGGTCGAGCAGCAGGAACACGGCCTCCAGGGTGAAGTGGCACGTCCGCTCCTCCTTGTCGTCCTCGTACACCAGCAGGGCGCTCCTCCAGGAGAAGTGCTGGAACATAGCGGCGAAGGTCTCGGCCATCTTCAGGTAGGACGGTGCCACGCGCGTCAGGTGGGAGTACTCCCCGCTCTTGTGGCTGAAGGCGGCGGCCAGCGCGCCCGCCGTCACCATGGGGATGTCCCAGTGCGACGCCAGGCGTGCGACCGACGCGGCTGCGTACTCGCACACGGGACCGAGGATGAGGTCCGGCCGCTTCTCGCACGAGCCGTCCACCAGGCTGAAGAGCGCGGAGTTCCCGCACTCCGAGTCCGCGTAGCTCAGGTTGAACGTCAGCGCGCCGTGCGGGTCCGCGCCCCGCAGCCGCCGCTGCGCGTACTGGAGGGCGGGTGCGACGCGCGGGTACGAGAAGAGGTAGGAGTTGTTTTTGGGGAGAATCACCAACACGTCCACCACCTCGGAGCCGCTGCTCAAGGGCCACAGCAGCAGGACGCACAGTAGAATCAAACTCGCCATCCTCCGAAAGTTAGCACGTGTGTCTCCAAGTTCTGCTCAGCGCGGCGGCAACATGAGTCGCGAGCAGACCAATATTATTAGTGTTATTATTATTAATAATAATAATAATAATAATAATAATATTGATAATAGTAATAACAATATTAGTGCCAATACAAAAAAAGCCTAATAATGATAATAAATATTATTATTATTATAATGCAAAAATGATACCAAAAAAAAGAAAATAAGAATAATAAGAATCAGAATATAAGAAAATAATGATACAAATAAAATATTCCCGGCGTTAATAAATAATTAAGAGGATCCTAATCAGGCTGGCGGGAGGAAGCAGACACGTGTTGCTCTGCGGTCCATCAGAGTCTCGAGACGCGCTCCTCTCCTCCGGTCGCAGCGCTGCTCGTGCGTTTTGAACCATCTTGTCATTATTATGCCTACGTCATCGGGGCGCTCCCACCTCCTCCTTAAAGGTACAGACACCTCCTCCTAAAAGGTACAGACACCTCCTCCTTCTCCTCCTTGGAGGTACAGACGTCTCATTCTCCTTCTTAATTGCAAAGAAACCTCCTCCTCCCTCTTAAGTCTTCAGGCCCGTCCCTCTTAAAGGTACAGTACTCCCTCCTAAAGGTACAGTACTCCCTCTTAAAAGTACAGTAC
Organism: Gadus macrocephalus; assembly: GCF_031168955.1. Taxonomy (NCBI): domain Eukaryota; kingdom Metazoa; phylum Chordata; class Actinopteri; order Gadiformes; family Gadidae; genus Gadus; species Gadus macrocephalus. The sequence goes on along the minus strand of NC_082392.1, from coordinate 330,762 downwards.
TCCCTCTTAAAGGTACAGTTCTTCCTCTTTAAGGTACAGACACCTCCTTCTCCCTCTTAAGGCTTCAGGCCCATCCCTCTAAAAGGTACAGGACTCCCTCTTAAAGGTACAGACACATCCTTCTAAATATGATGTATTTATTTTGCAAATCAAAAACCTTCAAATCCTTTAATGACCAAAGTCTTTGCCATTTTCATTTAAAAAATAAATAAATAAAAAACATAAAATACATATATCAAGGTCCCCCCCCCATTGGCCAGGGCCCTGGACATGTGCCCACTTTGCCCATGCGGTAATCCGTCATTGCATGAGGCCAAGGTGAGCTAAAGCATTGATTCCCACTGCTCAGATTAGTTTAATAATTGTATTGTTGTCAATTCTACTTCATAGGCCGTTTGGAACGATAACTAAACTGGTGTAATAATATGAATGGTTTCTTATTGTGACGATAACTGGTGTAATAATATGGATGGTTTCTTATTGTGACGATAACTGGTGTAATAATATGGATGGTTTCTTATTGTGACGATAACTGGTGTAATAATATGAATGGTTTCTTATTGTGACGATAACTGGTGTAATAATATGAATGGTTTCTTATTGTGACGATAACTGGTGTAATAATATGGATGGTTTCTTATTGTGACGATAACTGGTGTAATAATATGAATGGTTTCGTATTGTGACGATAACTGGTGTAATAATATGAATGGTTTCTTATTGTGACGATAACTGGTGTAATAATATGAATGGTTTCTTATTGTGACGATAACTGGTGTAATAATATGAATGGTTTCTTATTGTGACGATAACTGGTGTAATAATATGAATGTTTTCTGATTGTGACGATAACTGGTGTAATAATATGAATGGTTTCTTATTGTGACGATAACTGGTGTAATAATATGAATGGTTTCTTATTGTGACGATAACTGGTGTAATAATATGAATGGTTTCTTATTGTGACGATAACTGGTGTAATAATATGAATGTTTTCTGATTGTGACGATAACTGGTGTAATAATATGAATGGTTTCTTATTGTGACGATAACTGGTGTAATAATATGAATGGTTTCGTATTGAAACGATCACTGACCAGGGCTACTCAGGTGTAGATAAAGAGAGTGAGATGGCGTGGCCTGCAGCCTGGCCCTTCTGGTGAACCGTTTAGGGGTAAAGGGTCCTCTGATAGACTCAACAAGGCCTCAGCGATGTGGATCGGACATCTGCTTTATCTGATCCATCTCCTACATCACACCACTAATGTGAGTAATATGGAACATTTAGCTAAAGCTAATGCCTTGTTGACTAACTTTAAACGTCTAAATGTTTACCTTAATGCCCTTAATGACCATACCCCTCATTGGGTGATTTCCACAAAGCTCAGTGGAGAGTTTCCCAGTGCTCCCTAATTCATGATCTCTGCTCTCTAATTCATGATCTCTGCTCACTAATTCATGATCTCTGCCTACAGCTGCGTCTGGATATGTGGTTTTTAATCCAATCAGGCCGCTGGCTTTATGAGTTATCTCAGAGCATCAGCCAGCTGTCCCCTGCAGCAAGAACATGTGCTATTAAAATAAGGATTTGTTGAAATCATGTATTCGCGGCAGTAGCTCAGGAGGTAGAGCGGGTTGGCTGGTGACCGGAAGGTTGCTAGTTCGTTCCCCGGCTCCTCCTAGCTGAGTGTCGAGGCGTCCCTGAGCGAGACGCCTCACCCTGACTGCTCTGGGCAGAGAGGTGTGGCGTCCCCTGTCTGTATAAGCTATCGAAAGGAATGACGATGGTTACTCCCGAGTTACTCCTGAGGAGACTCGATAAAATGAATGAATGAATGATGTATTCAATGTTTTATTAAAATCATGATTTATTAACATCATTCTTTATTAAAATAATACAGTATCAACACAATATTTTATTAAAATGAGTCTACTAAAATCATGCTTTATATTCAAAACACGTTATTACAACTGTTTCAACACAATATTTTATTAACATCATTTTTTGTAACCATCTTGAAATAAAGGAAATCATAATACATTGTGCCTTGAGTTTTCCCTGTCAGTTAAAACTCCTCTCTGTTCAGCTATCATCGAGCTGTTGGCGTCACCTAGTGGCCGCTACCTGGTACTGCCGCTTTGACCGAACCTCGAGGTAGTTCTACTGGTATTTCTATTGCATCTTACTCACATTCACAGGAATAAAAATTGCCGAGATACATTAATACTTCATGAGTGTATAATGTATAAAATATAATAGGTGTCTAAGCCTACTTCAAAACTATAATGTATATGATATAATAGGTGTGTAAGCCTCATAACTGTATAATGTATATGATATAATAGGTGTGTAGGCCTACTTCATGAGAGTATAATATATATGATATAATAGGTAGGCCAATATTATAAGTGTAGCCTACTATTGTATAGAATAGTGTGTGTACTAAGTGTAAAGGCTCATCGTAAGTTTACTTATTGAATAGAATAGTTTGTATAAGAAGTTTTTACAGATTCTTATTCACACTTTATCATCCAGCTGGAATGACAGCAGCTTCAAAGATGTGACTCAACAGTGTAAACAGGTCAGGTTTGGCCTACCGTGTTCTCATGTTGTAGGCCTACCGTGTTCTCATGTTGTAGGCCTACCGTGTTCTCATGTTGTAGGCCTACCGTGTTCTCATGTTGTAGGCCTACCGTGTTCTCATGTTGTGACGGTGTAGACCTACGATGTTCTCATGTTGTAGGCCTACCGTGTTCTCACGTTGTGCAGTTGTAGGCCTACCGTATTGTCATGTTGGAGGCTTGCCATGTTCTCATGTTGTAGGCCTACCGTGTTCTCACGTTGTGCAGGTGTAGGCCTACCGTGTTGTCAAGTTGAAGGGCTGCCGTGTTCTAGGCCTACTGTGTTCTCATGTTGTACTGTTGTAGTTCTACAGTATACTCATGTTGAGTGCGGGTGTAGGCCTTCAGTGTTCTCATGTTGTAGGCCTACCTTGTTCTCATGTTGTGCAGGTGTAGGCCTACCGTGTTGTCAAGTTGGAGGGCTGCCGTGTTCTCATGTTGTAGGCCTACCATGTTCTCATGTTGTACTGTTGTAGTTCAACAGTATTCTCATGTTGAGCGGGTGTAGGTCTTCAGTGTTCTCATGTTGTAGGCCTACCGTGTTCTCATGTTGTGGGTCTACATTGTTGTTAAGTTGTAAAGGTGTAGGACTACAGTGTTCTCATGTTGTAGGCCTACCATATTCTCATGTTGGAGGCCTACCGTGTTCTCTGTTTAATGATCTTATCATCATAAGTGTCCGTTCCGTGACCGACTATTGATGATGATCAATGATCCGGGGGGCAGACTTTATACCTCCTGTAGGCCTACTCTACTCTATACCCCTTTAGACCTCCGGTAGGCCTACTCTACTCTACAC
>NC_082392.1:314841-322341 GCF_031168955.1 Gadus macrocephalus | reverse complement strand
GTATAGATAGTATCGATAGTATAGTAGTATCTATAGGCCTATTATACTTGATATATAGATGGTCCTGTTTTAGTCTTCCTCCACTCCGGTTGAAGCTCAAAGACTTTAAACATGAAGGGAACTCGGAGATCAGCTCCAGAACTGAACTTCTCTTCTCTCTCAGGCAGCTTCGTTCTCCTCCAACAACCTTCACCTCCGGTCTCCCGCCGCCGCGACCCCTCAGTCCTCCCAGACCTCCACGTCCTCCCGGTCCGTCCAGTCCTCCCAGTCTCAGTCCTCCCAGTCCAGCGGGGGCATGAAGCTGGAGGCGGTGATGGAGAACCTCCAGCGGCAGCAGGCGGCTCGTCTGGCCCTGGAGGAGAAGGTCCGTCTGGCGGAGAAGGAGAAGAGTCTCCGGTCCCTGGTTGAGTCCCAGATCCACCAGCAGGCCCTGGTTGAGTCCCAGATCCACCAGCAGGCCCTGGCCTTCCGCCACTACCAGGCCGCGGTGCGGGGCGCCCTCGCCGCGGGAGGAGGGGACGGTTCTCCGGCCGGGCTGAGCCCCTCCGAACGGCAGCTGGCTCGCATGGGGGTCCGGGACCCGGACCGGGCAGAGGACTCGGACTTTGACGATGGCGAAGAGGAGGAGGAGGAGGAGGTGGAGCTGGGACATCACCACCTCTCCGGGCCCGGCCTGGACGGCCAGCCGCGGGTCGGAAAGAGAGACCCGAGCGAGGAAGACACGGGCGTCGCGGAGGACGAAGGGGAAGACGGAGAACCGGAGGCCGGGTCCGGCCGATTCCCGGCCCGCCACGGGGGGCTCCATGCGGCGTCCCGGTCGCCGCTGATCCGCAACCCTCCGTCCTCCCCCGGAGCGCCGCTCTCCCAGAACCACGAGTGGACGTACGAGGAGCAGTTCAAACAGGTAAGACCTCACCTGGACTCCTCTAACCGCTCCTCTTATTGTATTCACACCTGCAAGCTCCGCGCAATTTACTGCGTTTTGATTTCAACCAACAACCCGGTCTTGGTGGTTCTGTCACTAGAAACATGCATTTTCTGTAACCGGTTCTATACGCTCTTTCCTATAGCCTGTGTTTATGTTTCTATAACCTGTTTCTATAACCTGCGGATCTATAACCATGTGGTTCTACATGCTTTGGTTCCATAACCTGTGATTCTATATACGCTTTGTTTCTATAACCTGTGGCTATATACGCTTTATACGCTGTGTTTCTATAACTTGTGGTTCTACACGCTCTTTTTCTATAACCTGTGGTTCCATACACCTATGTAAAATGACGTGATAGAGAGACCCCGGGCTGTTGGAGAGAGAGAGAGAGAGAGAGAGAGAGAGAGAGAGAGAGAGAGAGAGAGAGAGAGAGAGAGAGAGAGAGAGAGAGAGAGAGAGAGAGAGAGAGAGAGGAGAGAGAGAGAGAGAGAGAGAGAGAGAGAGAGAGAGAGAGAGAGAGAGGGCTAATGGAGCTCTGCCTGGCTCAGTGGCCATTAGACTCGTTGATGCAGGTTCACTATCATTTAACACACACACACACACACACACACACACACACACACACACACACACACACACACACACACACACACAAACACACACACACACACACACACACACACACACACACACACACACACACACACACACACACACACACACACAAACACACACACGTGCACTGTTTTGACTGTTTCTTTGTATTTATTATACTTCATTCCACTTATCAATCAAAAATCGATTGATTAATAGTTCCAAGATCGACTAAAATGTATTCACCCTTCAGAAATAATGTGTCCGATATTTATAATGTATGCTTTGTATGTAATGGATACTAAATTAAGCGCACAATTCACATTATTATATGTCATATGATAAATTGTATACCGCTATGATTAGAATCCCACATAACATACACATAAAATACAATATATAAAACACAAAACATATACATAAACACATAACATACCATGCATAAACACAACATGGTATATACCCACAACATATACGATGTATAAACTAATAAACAAAAAAAATTGTGCGTGTGTGTGAGTGTGTGAGTATGTGTGCGTGTGAGTGTGTGAGTATGTGTGTGTGTGTTACTGAGAGGGACTTCTCGGCATGTCGCCAAGAAATTACACAACAGAATCTCCTTGGCTTCACTAGTGCTCGCAAAGACTTGTGTGTTTGTGTGTGTGTGTGTGTGTGTGTGTGTGTGTGTGTGTGTGTGTGTGTGTGTGTGTGTGTGTGTGTGTGTGTGTGTGTGTGTGTGTGTGTGTGTGTGAGAGAGCGGGAAGATTTGTGTTAAAGTTGTGTATTTAATAATCTGTTAATCAGACATTAGTGTGTCAGATATCCTGTATTTTGTTATAAAACAATTCGAAGAATTGGTTCTCCGATGTTTGGTGCTGTGTCAGCGAGATGTCTCAGATTCTTTCTCACTAAACACAAACGCTGCCGATCAGAGTCCCAGGGCGGGTGCTTCACTGTCCGCTTCTTTCATTCAAAGGCTTATCGGTCCGAGATTAAAATGAGAATATTCCTCCCCCACTTTAGCCCCTCCCCCCATCTTTGCCCCTCCCCCTACGTTAGCCCCTCCCCTCACCTTAGCCCCTCCCTCCCACCCTACACCCCCACCTTAGACCCTCCCCCCACCTTAGACCCTCCCCCCCACCTTAGACCCTCCCCCCACCTTAGACCCTCCCCCCACCTTAGACCCTCCCCCCCACCTTAGACCCTCCCCCCCACCTTAGACCCTCCCCCCCACCTTAGACCCCCCCCTTAGACCCTCCCCCCCACCTTAGACCCCCCCCTTAGACCCTCCCCCCACCTTAGACCCCCCCCCCCACCTTAGACCCCCCACCTTAGACCCCCCCCCCACCTTAGACCCCCCCCACCTTAGACCCCCACCTTAGACCCTCCCCCCCACCTTAGACCCCCCCCTTAGACCCCCCCCCACCTTAGACCCCCACCTTAGACCCTCCCCCCCACCTTAGACCCCCCCCTTAGACCCCCCCCCCCTCCCAAGCCCCTCCCCCTCTCCACTGGGCTCTGTTCCCTCCCCCACCAGCGCTGTGAGGTGTTACTTTTTAATCACATCCCCCTGGAACCTTCGCAGCTGCTCGCAAAAACAAGCCTCCCCCTTCAAACACACACACACACACACCCCGCACGAACGCACACACGCACACGCACACACACCCACACACACACCCACACACACACACACACGCACACGCACACACACCCACACACACCACACACACACACACACACACACACACACACACACACACACACACACACACACACACACACACACACACACACACACACACACACAGAGCTTCTTTACGAGGGGGCCTGGTGGGTAAACATTGACCCACTACCTCTGCTGCCGGCTGGTATTGTACTGCACTTTTATTTAGTTTTCCTCTGCGCTTTAACTGTTATTCTACTATGTATATCATGCAACCTGTTCAGTCAAATGAATGTGCCACTTCAAAAATAGCGGTTATGGTGATTGCTAACACTAACCTATCGGTTAAGATGATAGCTAGCACTAAACTAGCAGTTATGGTGATAGCTAACACTAACCTATCGGTTAAGATGATAGCTAGCACTAAAATGTTCAGTGGATGATTAGCGCTAGATTAGCTGTGAAGCTGATAGCTATTAACTGAACTAGCTTGAGGATGTTGTCACTGCTGCGGCTGTGGAGCCAGATGGACGCCTCTGTTGGATGTTGCATTCCATGTGTCACATTATCTGCAGCCATTCCATCCAATCAGAAACAAGCTTTGCTGTGATGTCAGTTTTGGGTTCTTTAATAAGCGTTGTGCATTCAGACCGGTGCCTGGATACGCAGACATTCTCCTTCCAGCCTCTGTTAGCGCTGACATGCTAACTCATGAAGGGTAGGTGTCGGTGGTACAGAGCTCGGCCAATGGGAACGCAGGACTGGTATCTTCTGGACGGGCAGGAGTGTGTCTAGAATGATCCCAGACAGCCTGTTGGTCAACATGTAGACATGTTCAAAGAGATCACATGACGCCTAGGAGGGGTCGAAACCTGACCTGGTGTGTGTGTGTGTGTGTGTGTGTGTGTGTGTGTGTGTGTGTGTGTGTGTGTGTGTGTGTGTGTGTGTGTGTGTGTGTGTGTGTGTGTGTGTGTGTGTGTGTGTGTGTGTGTGTGTGTGTGTGTGTGCGTGCCTGTGAGAGAGTGTTTTCAGGCAAAATGCTTCTTAAATAACTTGATCCTATCTTTAATTGTCTGAAAAACCAACGGAAATCAATAGAGTTGAATCCGCGGGGAGAGGAAGGCTTGTGGTAGTGAAGAAAGGAAGGGAGTTAAATGCAAACTCTGTCTTTGAGCGTGAAACGCATCTCTCCCACCTGTCACTCAAACTAACCTCTCCATCTTTGCGTCTTTGCATATCTTTTGCATGAGCCAACATTTCCTTTTTTGCATTTCATAATTCCATCCCATTGATGCATTCCAAGTGTTTCTGCTGTTTATGTTACAAACATTAAGGTCAAGCTGTTAAGAATACCACGGTAGAAGATGTAGAGAGATAGATAGAAAGTTAGAGATCGATAGAGGTTTTGTTAGATACAGTTAGATATTGTTAGAGATAGTTAGATATAATTAGAGATAGTGAGAGATAGTTAGAGAGATGGTTAGAGAGATAGTTAGAGATAGTTAGGGATAGTTGGAGATAGTTAGATAGATAGTTAGAGATAGTTAGTAAGAGATAGTTAGAGACAGAGCTTGGTCGAACATATCGTCGCTTCCTGTTCTAGGGTTAGAGGGAGAGAGGGAGAGAGTCTGGGAGAGAGAGAGAGAAGAGGGGAGAGAGAGTCTTGGAGGGAGAGTCTGGGGGAGAGAGAGAAGAGGGGAGAGAGAGTCTGGGGGAGAGAGTCTGGGAGAGAGAGTCTGGGGGAGAGAGAGAGTCTGGGGGAGAGAGAGAAGAGGGGAGAGAGAGAGTCTGGGAGAGAGAGAGAGTCTGGGGGAGAGAGAGAGTCTGGGGGAGAGAGAGAGAAGAGGGGAGAGAGAGTCTGGGGGAGAGAGAGAGTCTGGGGGAGAGAGAGAGTCTGGGGGAGAGAGAGAGTCTGGGGGAGAGAGAGAGTCTGGGAGAGAGAGTCTGGGGGAGAGAGAGAGAGAAGAGGGGAGAGAGAGTCTGGGGGAGAGAGAGAGTCTGGGGGAGAGAGTCTGGGGGAGAGAGAGAGTCTGGGGGAGAGAGAGAGTCTGGGGGAGAGAGAGAGTCTGGGAGAGAGAGTCTGGGGGAGAGAGAGAGAGAAGAGGGGAGAGAGAGTCTGGGGGAGAGAGAGGGTCTGGGGGGGAGGGTCTGGGGGGAGGGTCTGGGGGGAGGGTCTGGGGGGGAGGGTCTGGGGGGGAGGGTCTGGGGGAGAGGGTCTGGGGGAGGGTCTGGGGGGGAGGGTCTGGGGGGGAGGGTCAGGGGGAGGGTCTGGGGGAGAGAGGGTCTGGGGGAGGGTCTGGGGGGGAGGGTCTGGGGGGGAGGGTCTGGGGGGGAGGGTCTGGGGGGGGAGGGTCTGGGGGGGAGGGTCTGGGGGAGGGTCTGGGGGAGGGTCTGGGGGGAGGGTCTGGGGGAGAGAGGGTCTGGGGGGGAGGGTCTGGGGGGGAGGGTCTGGGGGAGGGTCTGGGGGAGAGAGAGGGTCTGGGGGAGAGAGGGTCACCGTGTCGCCCTGTGTCCAGTCAGGGGCTGATGGGGCCGCTGTGGTGGAGCGCCGTAGGGGCTGATGGGGCCGCTGTGGTGGAGCGCCGTCCCGGGCTGGCGGGTGGAGCTTCCGGCTCCACGTCTCTCATCCAAGAGGTCAGTACCCCCTCCTCCATCCCTCTCCGTCACCTCCACCTGTACCTCCTCCACCACCTCCACCTGTACCTCCTCGACCACCTCCACCTGTACCTCCTCCATCACCTCCACCTGTACCTCCTCCATCACCTCCACCTGACCCCTCCACCACCTCCACCTGTACCTCCTCCATCACCTCCACCTGACCCCTCCACCACCTCCACCTGACCCCTCCACCACCTCCACCTGTACCCCCTCCACCACCTCCACCTGTACCTCCTCCACCACCTCCACCTGACCCCTCCACCACCTCCACCTGTACCCCCTCCACCACCTCCACCTGTACCTCCTCCACCACCTCCACCTGTACCTCCTCCACCACCTCCACCTGTACCTCCTCCACCACCTCCACCTGTACCTCCTCCACCACCTCCACCTGTACCTCCTCCTCCACCTCCACCTGTACCTCCTCCATCACCTCCACATGTACCTCCTCCTCCACCACCTCCACCTGTACCTCCTCCATCACCTCCACCTGTACCTCCTCCACCACCTCCACCTGTACCCCCTCCACCACCTCCACCTGTACCTCCTCCATCACCTCCACCTGTACCTCCTCCATCACCTCCACCTGTACCCCCTCCACCACCACCTCCACCTGTACCCCCTCCACCACCTCCACCTGTACCTCCTCCATCACCTCCACCTGTACCTCCTCCATCACCTCCACATGTACCTCCTCCTCCACCACCTCCACCTGTACCTCCTCCATCACCTCCACCTGTACCCCTCCACCACCTCCACATGTACCTCCTCCTCCACCACCTCCACCTGTACCTCCTCCATCACCTCCACCTGTACCCCTCCTCCATCACCTCCACCTGTACCCCCTCCACCACCTCCACCTGTACCTCCTCCATCACCTCCACCTGTACCTCCTCCACCACCACCTCCACCTGTACCTCCTCCACCACCTCCACCCCCTCCACCACCTCCACCTGTACCTCCTCCATCACCTCCACCTGTACCTCCTCCACCACCTCCACCTGTACCTCCTCCTCCACCACCTCCACCTGTACCTCCTCCATCACCTCCACCTGTACCTCCTCCACCACCACCTCCACCTGTACCTCCTCCATCACCTCCACCTGTACCTCCTCCACCACCACCTCCACCTGTACCTCCTCCACCACCTCCACCCCCTCCACCACCTCCACCTGTACCTCCTCCATCACCTCCACCTGTACCTCCTCCACCACCTCCACCTGTACCTCCTCCTCCATCACCTCCACCTGTACCCCTCCTCCGTCACCTCCACCTGTACCTCCTCCACCACCTCCACCTGTACCTCCTCCTCCACCACCTCCACCTGTACCTCCTCCATCACCTCCACCTGTACCTCCTCCACCACCACCTCCACCTGTACCTCCTCCATCACCTCCACCTGTACCTCCTCCACCACCACCTCCACCTGTACCTCCTCCACCACCTCCACCTGTACCTCCTCCATCACCTCCACCTGTACCTCCTCCACCACCACCTCCACCTGTACCCCCTCCACCATCACCTCCACCTGTACCCCCTCCACCACCTCCACCTGTACCTCCTCCATCACCTCCACCTGTACCTCCTCCACCACCACCTCCACCTGTACCTCCTCCATCACCTCCACCTGTACCCCTCCTCCATCACCTCC
>NC_082392.1:304841-309841 GCF_031168955.1 Gadus macrocephalus | reverse complement strand
GATTGCCTCCGATGTGCGAAGCGAGGCGATTGTAACACATTTGAAAGAAAACTTTATGAGCCATTTCATCGTGTATCATATCAGAGTAGGAATGTGCAGAGTGACCTTCACGGAGCACGGCTTCAGAGCTGAACCACGCTGGAGAATACTTTAGCTCTCCTGCCCATGCAGATGATCAAAGAGTGATTACTTTTCCCGCGGACGCCGTTGGCAGACATAGAGATGTTTGATTGTGTTTATTGAATCTTTTGTCCCGTTTATTTTCCAAACACCTCTTTCTTTACACGCTTCGGATTCAAGGTCACCTATAAACAATGGTGCTACTGGGGTGAGCCAGGCCTGGCCTTCTAGCTCAAAGAACTGATGACAAAATAAATGCTCTTTCCTTGCTGCATTCTGCACCATGTTGCCATGGCAGTAGGAATACTAAGACAGGTGATCTATTCTCCATCTAGACCTAGACCCCTCTCTAGTATCCATCTAGTCCCCCATAGATCCTCTCTAGTCCTTCTACCCTCTACCTTGGCCCTTGCTAGCTGTTAGACTCTGTCTGTGTGTCTTGACCCTACCTACCACGGAGACCCTTGAGGTCTGTCTAGACCCTTCCTTCTCTTTTGACCCTCTGTAGGTCTGTCTAGACCAGGGGTGTCAAACGTACGGCCCACGGGCCGGATCAGGCCCGCGAACGGGTTTAATCCGGCCCGCGAGATGATTTTGTGAAGAACAGTATTGTAAAAAAAATAAATAAAATAAAATAAATTTTTATAAAAATCCTTCTAGCATTACATGAATTGCATTGACTGGCACTGATTAATTTGTTGTACATTGAACTACTGGACAATTGTGTGTAACTGGAAGTCGCTTTGGAATGTAACGTAAAATGATCTGCTATTTTTCAATGAAAGAAACTGCTGTTCTTAATGTGTCCACTAGAAATCGCAATAGCAATTATGTTAAGCAAGCAAACTTTATACCGGGGCTGAGCAGGGAGGCAAGTATAAACAGGTAGTGCAGCTAGCCCGGAGCTACCTTGTCGTTCTGCCTTATGCTACGGCCACACCAACCGCGTTGCTCGCAGTGGATACCGCGAGTACCGCGCCTAACCTGACGCTTGATCGGTGTGTGGTGGTTCAAACGTTTCCACCGCGTCACCGCGCCACCGCAGCTAGATGAGTCCATGTCCATGCAAGTGAACGGAGCGTTCCCTCTTCGTCATAACTATCAAACCAACATCCTTCACATTCACTGAGCAAAATTTATGAAATTAAAATGCACATTTCTCGCTAAAAATGTTTCCATAAACGCATTTAATGGCGTAACTATGTAACTATTTCCACCCAGAATAAAGAAAGATGTCGGCCGTGGCTGCGCTGGAGTCCGAGGTAGGAAACCCAAACGCCGCGTTTGGGTGCATAATAGAGCTTAGATCGGGTTAGATTAAATAATCTCGGATATAAAATAACACTAATCGGTTAAATAACTTCACATGGTGTGTTTCCAGCATTCGTAGTGTTGATCAGCAGAGAAATAGTCCGCCAGGCTGCGTTTACGTGCGTAATTACGTGCAACTTCCGCGCCTAAAGCCCCCAACGCAACGCTTCACCGCTTCACCGCGTGTACCGCGCCTAGACCAATGGTTCCCTATGCAAAAATGCCGATTTTCAACGCCCCTACCGCGAGCAACGCGGTTGGTGTGGCCGTACCTTTATACTTCCAACATTATGCGCTTTGGCACTCTCATTGCCCAAAATGTCTCTGTCAAAAAGACGAAAAGTGGACACAGTGCAGAGTTTACAAGAAAAATGGTCATCGTCCTTTTTATTTACGGAAGTAAATGGGAAACCTGTGTTTGGTGTGCTCACAGCATGTTTAATTTTACAAAATTATGCCATATTTTTACCGGTCCGGCCACTTGGGAATAGATTTCCTCCATGTGGCCCCTAGGCTAAAATGAGTTTGTACACCCCTGGTCTAGACCCTTCCTTCTCTTTTGACCCTCTGTAGGTCTGTCTAGACCCTTCCTTCTCTTTTGACCCTCAGTAGGTCTGTCTAGACCCTTCCTTCTCTTTAGACCCTCAGTAGGTCTGTCTAGGTCTGCTATAAGCCTACCTCCGTCTCTGTGATGCTGAGCAGGTCCATGATACACAGAGTATCCATCAATGTCCTATTCTGTTTATGAGATGGTTCTTCAGGAATCCCAGAGTGATAAACATCTCTGTGGGCATGGAGAACATCACCAGAAGACCCTGGAGCCCAACCCTGGATTCTGATGGAAATGTGGTAGGAATCTGTCCCTTTGCAGTTGAACTCTTGTGACGCGGTTCTCCGGTTGTTGGGTTCAGTGGAGGACTCTCGATGCTGAAGCCTAGGGAGGATCGTCGACTGGGAGAACAGGGAGGTGGTTGGTTGGTCTGATTATGGGGCAGACTGTCATCCATCTTGATGCTACAGAGAAGGCTTCGTGTCGGCTATCTCCAGTATATTGCGATATATTTAACCTGCGTCGAACGCAAGCAGACATTACTCCTCATATTGGTGATGAGACGCCCATTTTCCACTGGATGACACAGGAGGATGCTAATGAAATTGTTTTCTTACCAATTTCCTGTACTGTCCTCTCCGGGCCCCTGACTGATGTTTTGAGTGTCGTCAGGAACAGACGAGGGAGAGATTATTTAGTCTTACTTATGGCTGGATGAAAAGTCGATATTGACCTCATTGCTAGAAGCCCGCAGAGATGTGCGCTGCATGAGAGGAATCCACACAGCGTGAACGACGACCCTCTCATTCCTGTGAAGGATGGAGGGGAGGGAGACGGCGTTGGGCAGAGAGCAGCCCACACGCCGACACAACCACCGCTGTCCCTTCAGATCCATCTCACTGGACCCTGATGGCTCTGTCGCCATTTAGATTTTATTATTGACCGGAAATGACATCTTATCTGTCCCAGAGCGTGCAGCCTGGAGCCTCCGGGACTCTGAGGTACACACTGTGGTGCACTGCTGGGGCTCGGAGGGTTATGAACTACTCATTCATCTAGCAGAGATACCTACATTGAAGTTCAGATACAGGTCCTTAAGGAGCAGGTAGGGGTTAGACAGTACAGAGACAAGTCACTAAGGAGCAGGTAGGGTTAGACAGTAGAGAGACAGGTCGTTAAGGAGCAGGTAGGGGTTAGACAGTACAGAGACAGGTCGTTAAGGAGCAGGAAGGGGTTAGACAGTACAGAGACAGGTCATTAAGGAGCAGGTAGGGGTTAGACAGTACAGAGACAGGTCGTTAAGGAGCAGGTAGGGGTTAGACAGTACAGAGACAAGTCACTAAGGAGCAGGTAGGGGTTAGACAGTAGAGAGACAGGTCGTTAAGGAGCAGGTAGGGGTTAGACAGTACAGAGACAGGTCGTTAAGGAGCAGGTAGGGGTTAGACAGTACAGAGACAGGTCGTTAAGGAGCAGGTAGGGGTTAGACAGTAGAGAGACAGGTCGTTAAGGAGCAGGAAGGGGTTAGACAGTACAGAGACAGGTCATTAAGGAGCAGGTAGGGGTTAGACAGTACAGAGACAGGTCATTAAGGAGCAGGTAGGGGTTAGACAGTACAGAGACAGGTCATTAAGGAGCAGGTAGGGGTTAGACAGTACAGAGACAGGTCATTAAGGAGCAGGTAGGGGTTAGACAGTACAGAGACAGGTCATTAAGGAGCAGGTAGGGGTTAGACAGTACAGAGACAGGTCATTAAGGAGCAGGTAGGGGTTAGACAGTACAGAGACAGGTCATTAAGGAGCAGGTAGGGGTTAGACAGTACAGAGACGGGTCATTAAGGAGCAGGTAAGGGTAAAGGGGTATTATTATGATCTAGCATGCATACAGGTAGACTGAGTTGTACGGGGATGGGTCCCAGAAGCCTTTGGGAGGGGAGTCCAGAGCAGCTGGACACGCTGTGGCTTTAAGAATGTGTCCTGTGTAACCTGAGCCGTGGTAATCACCATGCAGCCCTGTGAAATCTAACATGGGCTTACCGACACCGCTCCTGTTTAGCATGAGCAGCTCGCTTAGCCTCTGACCTAGTTGTGAGCCGCAGTAGGCGAGCGGCGCTGGTCTGACACCAGCCAGGATCACAGGCGGGATTAGAACCACCGATTAGCCCCGGAGGAACGCGCCCACTGGGCCACTCCGCGAGGAGGGGTCGGCAACAGCAACCTCAACCGGGGAAACAGGCCAATAGGCCAGGGATATTCATACCTATAGATCTATAGATATACACATTTATAGATCTATAGAGAGAGAGAGAGCTATAGAGAGAGAGAGGGAGAGAGAGAGAGAGAGAGAGAGAGAGAGAGAGAGAGAGAGAGAGAGAGAGAGAGAGAGAGAGAGAGGGAGAGAGAGAGAGAGAGAGAGAGAGAGAGAGAGAGAGAGAACAAGAGTGAGAGAGGAGAGAGGGAGAGAGAGAGAGAGAGAGAGAGAGAGAGAGAGAGAGCGAGAGAGAACAAGAGTGAGAGAGAGAGACCGAGAGAGGGAGAGAGGAGAGAGGGAGAGAGAGAAAGAGAGAGAGAGAGAGAGACAGAGAGAGAGAGAGAGAGAGAGAGAGAGAGAGAGAGAGAGAGAGACAGAGAGAGAGACAGAGAGAGAGACAGAGAGGTAGAGAGAGGTCAGAGGTCAGGAGGCCCATATGTTATTATCTCCTGGAGAATGTTCCTCAGGTCCTCATTCTAATCCTGCACCACCATTGACTGTTGCTACCGGTGACAGAGCGACCAATCAGATGAGGAGGGGGGGGATCGCTGCTCTCCAGATCCTCAAACCCCACCCAGATAAGATGACATCATGACCTACCCAGGACCTCTGAGTAACTAAACTAAAGAGATAGGAACCTGACGATAACAAACACAGAAGGTATACTGTAACTACACAATATGATGAACATTGTACTTTTACAACTTACAACTGTAGTTGTAATTGTTTGTGATTTAGTATTTCTGGTGCTTAGTTTTGTCTGATTTCTGCT
>NC_082392.1:233164-304741 GCF_031168955.1 Gadus macrocephalus | reverse complement strand
CCCTGTGGCCCCCCCAGTGTTACCGTTGAAGGAGTCTTTTACCTCCGTCACTCAGTCTAAAGGTTATTCACTCTGTTCAGTATTTTATATATATATATATATATATATATATATATATATATATATATTCACTACTATAGATAGGAACTATTACTGTTGGCACTTTGTATGGTTACTAACAATATTAGGATACTAAGAAATATTAGTTCATATACGTGTTCATACTACAGAAGGCTTACCTAGCTACTACGAAATTTATTTCATGGGTTTAGTTAGAGAAGGCTTAGAGACTGTAAACTGTTCATTTGTAGACGTGTTTTATGAAGATACAAAAGAAGGCCTATAGATTCTACACTTTTCACTCATATATGTTTATAGTTACTACAGAACAGTAGGGCCTACATGTAGATATTACAAACTTTTTAAATCAACTATGCGTTTTGGAATTATACAAAAGTATTCCTACCGATGAGTATAAATATAATATACTCATATTTCTAGATCTTTTACATTGTTGAGCGCAGTAAAATAAACCATTTCCCCTGAAGCTCTGGCGCCCCCTATTGGTCTAACGGGGACGTGTCTATTGCGGACAACACGCAGTTACACTCTGGTGCCCTCTATTGGTCTAACGGGGACGTGTCTCTCTAGCGGACAACACGGTGTGATACACTCTGGCGCCCCCTAATGATCTAACGGGGACGTGTATCTCGCGGACAAAACTACATCTCTGGTTCACATATTAGATTACAAATATTGTTAACACAACGCCTGTATAAAGAAAGCATTGATCTTTGTCGTATTATGCTGCATGTTTTGACAAAAAAAACATGTCTCATTTTGTATTCTTCTTTTGTTAGCCTTTTCCAACTTTGAACAGCTGCTGTTAAACTTAACTGATAGATAAAAAATGGCTTTTCTTTTTTTGCTTAGAGACACATTCTTTCAACTGTTGAAACACTTTCACTTCACATTAAATGCATTAAAGTGTTAACTTCCGTCATCAGTAAGGCTGTGAACCAAACCAAACTTAAAGAAACATTAAAGCAACAATAGGATTAGGCACTTTCAATCGTTCTTTATTTTTTTCTTATAGTATAAGAAAGAAAAACATTCTCTCTCACCCTCTCACTCTCTCTCTCGCTTCAGAGAAAACAAAAACGAAAGATTTCAGGTACGATGAGATCTCAGCGTGGCGCCAGAGGTGGCGGCCTCTAGTGGCCACAGCTGAGATCGTCACCTCGACATCCAAGCCAACCGAGACAATTAGTAAAAAAAAATATTTAATGCAAAATAAGGAATGTAACAAGAAACGAAACATGTCTTCCTTCTCACCTGATCGGCACCATACTTAAAGGGAGTAGACGAATATCCACCAATCAACCCACTCCGATATCCCGGTGTGACATCACTTGGTCCTAAAGAGCTCTCTGATTGGCTGATCGGCGTGGCTGCCTGGGGGGGGGGGGCTGTAGTGTGGCCATGTTGGGACAAACTGAACACAACGGTCGTATGCTTCAGATCAGGGCTGGATCGCACCGCAGAAAGTCTTGTCGGCCAATCAGCATCCACGGTGAGTTTCTGTTCTGAAGATTAGTTTGTTTGTTGTCCAGACGACCGACGAGCCGGGAGTAGATAGAAGAGAGGGGAGAGGGGAGAGGGGAGAGGGGAGAGGGGAGAGGAGAGGAGAGGAGAGGAGGAGAGAGGAGGAGAGAGGAGAGGAGAGGGGAGAGAGGAGAGGAGAGGAGAGGGGAGAGAGGAGAGGAGAGGAGGGGAGAGAGGAGGGGAGAGAGGAGAGGAGAGGGGAGAGAGGAGAGGGGAGAGAGGAGAGGAGAGGGGAGGAGAGGAGAGGAGAGGGGAGAGAAGACGTCTGGACAAACAAGAGGACTCTTATATACAAGCAGGAAGAAAAGAAGACGAGGGGAAGTAGACGGGATGGATCTAGACGGGCTGGATCTAGACTAGATCCAGGTCTAGAACTAGACCTGGATCTAGTCTAGATCTAGACCTGGATCTAGTGTAGATAGGGACTAGGCCTCCCAGGACGTCCCTCCAGTCTGTTAAGTCACTGCGGTGCAGCCAGTAGGATGTTCCCGGCAGGGTCACTTGGTGAAGGCAGCCACCACGGCCCACAGCAGCTCGTTGGCCTGGGGCTTCAGACTCTCGCCCTCGGGCTCCAGGTCCAGCAGGCTGCGGACCCGCTTCATGGCCAGGTCGTACTGCTCGTCCAGCAGCGGGGCGAAGGCGTTCTCCAGCACGTCCGACGAGTGCGCCAGGAAGATGAGCGCCAGCAGCCGGCGGTCCATGCGCTGCGGGTCGTTAACCCAGCGCTCCAGCACCGCCTCCTGCACCTTCTTGATCAGCCGCTGCTTGATGGTGTTGTTGGTGAGCGGGTGGGTGGTCATGTCGAACAGCAGGAAGTTCTGCTTCTCCGTGGTCAGGACCCCCTTCTCCACCAGGTTCTTGGCCAGCCGCTCGCGCACGTTCCTCAGCTGGTAGTGCAGCTTCAGAGGGTTCCACGTCTCCCCTGGAGAGGGGAGCACCACAACACAGCCTCTAAACACATCATGAAGACCACCCCAACCAGCCTCTAAACACATCATGAAGACCACCCCAACCAGCCTCTAAACACATCATGAAGACCACCCCAACACAGCCTCTAAACACATCATGAAGACCACCCCAACACAGCCTCTAAACACATCATGAAGACCACCCCAACACAGCCTCTAAACACATCATGAAGACCACCCCAACACAGCCTCTAAACACATCATGAAGACCACCCCAACCAGCCTCTAAACACATCATGAAGACCACCCCAACACAGCCTCTAAACACATCATGAAGACCACCACAACACAGCCTCTAAACACATCATGAAGACCACCACAACACAGCCTCTAAACACATCATGAAGACCACCCCAACCAGCCTCTAAACACATCATGAAGACCACCCCAACCAGCCTCTAAACACATCATGAAGACCACCCCAACACAGCCTCTAAACACATCATGAAGACCACCACAACACAGCCTCTAAACACATCATGAAGACCACCACAACACAGCCTCTAAACACATCATGAAGACCACCACAACACAGCCTCTAAACACATCATGAAGACCACCCCAACACAGCCTCTAAACACATCATGAAGACCACCACAACCAGCCTCTAAACACATCATGAAGACCACCCCAACCAGCCTCTAAACACATCATGAAGACCACCCCAACCAGCCTCTAAACACATCATGAAGACCACCACAACCAGCCTCTAAACACATCATGAAGACCACCCCAACACAGCCTCTAAACACATCATGAAGACCACCACAACACAGCCTCTAAACACATCATGAAGACCACCACAACACAGCCTCTAAACACATCATGAAGACCACCACAACACAGCCTCTAAACACATCATGAAGACCACCACAACACAGCCTCTAAACACATCATGAAGACCACCCCAACACAGCCTCTAAACACATCATGAAGACCACCACAACCAGCCTCTAAACACATCATGAAGACCACCCCAACCAGCCTCTAAACACATCATGAAGACCACCACAACACAGCCTCTAAACACATCATGAAGACCACCACAACACAGCCTCTAAACACATCATGAAGACCACCCCAACACAGCCTCTAAACACATCATGAAGACCACCCCAACCAGCCTCTAAACACATCATGAAGACCACCCCAACCAGCCTCTAAACACATCATGAAGACCACCCCAACACAGCCTCTAAACACATCATGAAGACCACCACAACACAGCCTCTAAACACATCATGAAGACCACCACAACACAGCCTCTAAACACATCATGAAGACCACCACAACACAGCCTCTAAACACATCATGAAGACCACCCCAACACAGCCTCTAAACACATCATGAAGACCACCACAACACAGCCTCTAAACACATCATGAAGACCACCCCAACACAGCCTCTAAACACATCATGAAGACCACCACAACCAGCCTCTAAACACATCATGAAGACCACCACAACACAGCCTCTAAACACATCATGAAGACCACCACAACCAGCCTCTAAACACATCATGAAGACCACCCCAACCAGCCTCTAAACACATCATGAAGACCACCCCAACCAGCCTCTAAACACATCATGAAGACCACCACAACCAGCCTCTAAACACATCATGAAGACCACCACAACCAGCCTCTAAACACATCATGAAGACCACCCCAACCAGCCTCTAAACACATCATGAAGACCACCACAACACAGCCTCTAAACACATCATGAAGACCACCACAACCAGCCTCTAAACACATCATGAAGACCACCCCAACACAGCCTCTAAACACATCATGAAGACCACCCCAACACAGCCTCTAAACACATCATGAAGACCACCACAACACAGCCTCTAAACACATCATGAAGACCACCACAACACAGCCTCTAAACACATCATGAAGACCACCACAACACAGCCTCTAAACACATCATGAAGACCACCCCAACCAGCCTCTAAACACATCATGAAGACCACCACAACCAGCCTCTAAACACATCATGAAGACCACCACAACACAGCCTCTAAACACATCATGAAGACCACCCCAACACAGCCTCTAAACACATCATGAAGACCGCCACAACACAGCCTCTAAACACATCATGAAGACCACCCCAACCAGCCTCTAAACACATCATGAAGACCACCCCAACACAGCCTCTAAACACATCATGAAGATCACCACAACCAGCCTCTAAACACATCATGAAGACCACCACAACACAGCTTCTAAACACATCATGAAGACCACCCCAACACAGCCTCTAAACACATCATGAAGACCACCCCAACCAGCCTCTAAACACATCATGAAGACCACCCCAACCAGCCTCTAAACACATCATGAAGACCACCCCAACCAGCCTCTAAACACATCATGAAGACCACCCCAACCAGCCTCTAAACACATCATGAAGACCACCCCAACCAGCCTCTAAACACATCATGAAGACCACCCCAACCAGCCTCTAAACACATCATGAAGACCACCCCAACCAGCCTCTAAACACATCATGAAGACCACCCCAACACAGCCTCTAAACACATCATGAAGACCACCCCAACACAGCCTCTAAACACATCATGAAGACCACCCCAACACAGCCTCTAAACACATCATGAAGACCACCACAACACAGCCTCTAAACACATCATGAAGACCACCCCAACACAGCCTCTAAACACATCATGAAGACCACCACAACACAGCCTCTAAACACATCATGAAGACCACCACAACACAGCCTCTAAACACATCATGAAGACCACCCCAACCAGCCTCTAAACACATCATGAAGACCACCCCAACCAGCCTCTAAACACACAACACAATGAAGAGCACCAGAACTCTGACCTCTGAACCCATCATCAAACACAATGAAGAGATTCCTTCCCATCTCTTCCAGTTCGAAGAGATGGGAAGGAATAAACATTTGATATTTGATAAAGTAAAAACAGTGTTTACAGTGTTCCTGTACCTAAGTGTCTACATCGTTCCTGTACCTTACAGTGTTAGCCTCTAAACCCTACCTTAGTGTTCCTGTACCTTAGTGTTCCTGTACCTTAGTGTTCCTGTACCTTAGCATTCCTGTACCTTAGTGTTCTTGTACCTTAGTGTTCCTGTACCTTACAGCGTTAGCCTCTAAACCCTACCTTAGTGTTCCTGTACCTTACAGCGTTAGCCTCTAAACCCAACCTTAGTGTTCCTGTACCTTACAGCGTTAGCCTCTAAACCCAACCTTAGTGTTCCTGTACCTTACAGCGTTAGCCTCTAAACCCAACCTTAGTGTTCCTGTACCTTACAGCGTTAGCCTCTAAACCCAACCTTAGTGTTCCTGTACCTTAGCGTTAGCCTCTAAACCCTACCTTAGCGTTCCTGTACCTTACAGCCTTAGCCTCTAAACCCAACCTTAGTGTTCCTGTACCTTACAGCGTTAGCCTCTAAACCCAACCTTAGTGTTCCTGTACCTTAGCGTTCCTGTACCTTACAGCGTTAGCCTCTAAACCCTACCTTAGTGTTCCTGTACCTTACAGCGTTAGCCTCTAAACCCAACCTTAGTGTTCCTGTACCTTAGCGTTAGCCTCTAAACCCTACCTTAGCGTTCCTGTACCTTACAGCCTTAGCCTCTAAACCCAACCTTAGTGTTCCTGTACCTTACAGCGTTAGCCTCTAAACCCAACCTTAGTGTTCCTGTACCTTAGCGTTCCTGTACCTTACAGCGTTAGCCTCTAAACCCTACCTTAGTGTTCCTGTACCTTAGCGTTCCTGTACCTTAGCGTTCCTGTACCTTACAGCGTTAGCCTCTAAACTAGGGGTGTAACGGTACACAACAGTCACGGTTCGGTACGTACCTCGGTTTTGAAGTCACGGTACGGTACAGGACGGTTCGGTTCATAGTTATGGTGAAAAAACGGATTGCTTGACAGAACGAACATAAGTTTAATTAGTAACGAATTAAACACAACAGTTTTAGCTGTCAGTATGAAACATACAAATAAAATGATGCAATTCTCCAATAACCCTAACATAAAATTAATGAAAAATCCAGTTTTAATGCTCAGTCTAGGCTCATTAAGCTGGTATGTAAACAAAGAGTTTGTAACATATTCCTGCAGCTCTCTAAAGCTCTGAAGTTCTCATAAATATAATCAATCATTAAATAAAAGTGCAACTGCAGCCTTAACTTAAATTACAGCTTATGTATTTTATAATCTATTGGTGTTTTCATTGCCTCTCGTAGGTCAGAGGCAATGAAAACACCAATAGCCCTGGTGATGGCATTTGCCCGTTCTGAATTCCCAGACAGGTGTAGGGGTTGATTAAATAGGGAGCTGGGTTTGAACGATTTGAACAACTTTTTTTCATTTTGCAGCGGTGACAGTAACACCTGGATGGTGCCGTCACGTTAAAATTGTACCGGGGGCGAAAATTCGATGTGTTTCCATTTGCATAGACGATCGCTGTTGAACAATGTCTGCACACAGCTTTCGACTTGTCCACTCGTCTTTCCCCATTGTGATAATTAACCTGGAAGGGGAATCCAAAGTTCTCCCACACTTGGGATTTAAATGACAGGGGGGCATCTTCAAGCTCCGGTTTTCTGTTGTCGCTCGCCATGCAGTTCGCTCTCAGTTCGCTCTCAGTTCGCTAGTAGACATCAATCCACACACAGTCGCGATCGCGCTCTGCTACTGCTACTACGCGGAGTTCGCGCACGTGCGAGCCGAGCCTAATAAGGCTAAACGGTCCGGGGGGAACTCCGACTTCAAGTTTTAAGTTCCGCACCGCAAAACAAGCCTTTACATTCGCCATATTAACGCTATGTACGCCACATTTACGGACCGCGGTACACCTCTGTAACCGCACCGAAGTGCCTGTACCGTGACGGTTCGGTTCAAATACGTGTACCGTTACACCCCTGCTCTAAACCCAACCTTAGTGTTCCTGTACCTTACAGCGTTAGCCTCTAAACCCAACCTTAGTGTTCCTGTACCTTACAGCGTTAGCCTCTAAACCCAACCTTAGTGTTCCTGTACCTTACAGCGTTAGCCTCTAAACCCTACCTTAGCGTTCCAGTACCTTACAGCGTTAGCCTCTAAACCCAACCTTAGTGTTCCTGTACCTTACAGCGTTAGCCTCTAAACCCAACCTTAGTGTTCCTGTACCTTACAGCGTTAGCCTCTAAACCCAACCTTAGTGTTCCTGTACCTTACAGCGTTAGCCTCTAAACCCTACCTTAGCGTTCCTGTACCTTACAGCGTTAGCCTCTAAACCCAACCTTAGCGTTCCTGTACCTTACAGCGTTAGCCTCTAAACCCTACCTTAGCGTTCCTGTACCTTACAGCGTTAGCCTCTAAACCCTACCTTAGCGTTCCTGTACCTTACAGCGTTAGCCTCTAAACCCAACCTTAGTGTTCCTGTACCTTACAGCGTTAGCCTCTAAACCCTACCTTAGCGTTCCTGTACCTTACAGCGTTAGCCTCTAAACCCTACCTTAGCGTTCCTGTACCTTAGCGTTAGCCTCTAAACCCTGGACTAGCGGGCCAGGCGCTAGCAGAGCTACCCACCGCTGAGCAGCTCGATCCAGCTCTGCACCGTCTCCGGTGGCTGCGTCTCCTTCACGTGCTTCAGAGCCTCGTCCAGCAGGACGTCTCCGGTCGGGGCGTCGGACTTACAGATCACCTGCAGAACCCCCAGAGAACAGGGTTACAGATCCAGACCTGGAGGGGTGGACCGGACCCAGAGGACCCAAAGGACCAGACCCCGAGGACCAGGACCAGACCCTGAGGACCAGGACCAGACCCCGAGGACCAGGACCAGAACCTGAGGACCAGGACCAGA
Organism: Gadus macrocephalus; assembly: GCF_031168955.1. Taxonomy (NCBI): domain Eukaryota; kingdom Metazoa; phylum Chordata; class Actinopteri; order Gadiformes; family Gadidae; genus Gadus; species Gadus macrocephalus. Next base: position 296,322 of record NC_082392.1, on the reverse strand, counting down.
GGACCAGGACCAGGCCCTGAGGACCAGGACCAGACCCCGAGGACCAGGACCAGAACCTGAGGACCAGGACCAGGCCCTGAGGACCAGGACCAGACCCCGAGGACCAGGACCAGACCCCGAGGACCAGGACCAGAACCTGAGGACCAGGACCAGACCCTGAGGACCAGACCCCAAGGACCAGACCCCGAGGACCAGGACCAGACCCTGAGGACCAGACCCCAAGGACCAGGACCAGACCCTGAGGACCAGACCCCAAGGACCAGACCCCGAGGACCAGGACCAGACCCCGAGGACCAGACCCTGAGGACCAGGACCAGACCCTGAGGACCAGGACCAGAGGACCAGGACCAGACCCCGAGGACCAGGACCAGACCCCGAGGACCAGGACCAGACCCCGAGGACCAGGAACAGACCCCGAGGACCAGACCCTGAGGACCAGGACCAGACCCTGAGGACCAGACCCTGAGGACCAGACCCTGAGGACCAGACCTTGAGGACCAGACCCTGAGGACCAGGACCAGACCCTGAGGACCAGGACCAGACCCTGAGGACCAGACCCTGAGGACCAGGACCAGACCCTGAGGACCAGACCCTGAGGACCAGGACCAGAGGACCAGGACCAGACCCTGAGGACCAGGACCAGGACCAGACCCTGAGGACCAGACCCTGAGGACCAGACCCTGAGAACCAGAGCTAGCGGAGTGGACCAGAGCCAGTAGAGCCTCACCTTCCTGGCCAGCAGACTCTTGCGTCGCATGCCGCAGGCGTCCAGCTGCAGTCGCCCGCGCAGCGCTAGCTCGATGAGCATGCAGCCGCGCAGCCCGGACGAGATGCAGTCGTTCCAGAAGGAGGTGTAGCCCTGCAGCACAGACACGTCATTAAACCAGACGCCCCCGGTGGCTGTCGTCTGTCCCCCGCTGGGATCCTACGACCAAACATAACAACAGCGGGTCCAGCATGAGGCTACGGGGCACGCCGGCAGAGACGATGGATGACGAGCTTCATAAGCTTGCTAATCGTAGCGGTGGTTTCGTAGGCTCGGCCTGCGGGCCAAACGGAGGATTAGATCTGCATTAGGACTGGCTGGTCGTCTCTAGACTGTTCGTCTAGAACTGATGGGTGGAGCACAGGTAGATCTCTCTTTGGGGAACAGCGTAGGCCTGCAGCGCCTCTGAAGAGGGAGGAGTCCTGCTCCGACACCGGTCTCATGACTTCAGGCTGAAGCTCCGCCCTAACGAGTGGAACCCGGACCAGAGAACGGCTTCCAGGTCCACCGGCCTCCAGATCCCACTTGAGATTGTAGATTAGCTTTTTGTTTAATTAAATTCACATGAGAAAGGAAAAGAGTGAGTTGATCAAAATGTGATTCTGCAGCAGAATCTCTGCTGGCCCCGAATCAGCAGGGAAAGATACTTTACCTTTCATTCATCTCTTAATGATTAATCTAATATTAGTGATCCAAAGCCCTGAATTATGATTATGATTCAGTTTGACTGCCAGTCAGACGGACTGGCCTGAGGAGGCTTGTTTCACTGCCAGGAGGGCCATGATGGACCTGGGGGGGGGACAAGGTCATAGTTCAGGACTCTACCCCCTGTATGACGTCATAGTTCAGGACCCTCCGCTGTATGAGGTCATAGTTCAGGACCCTCCTCTGTATGAGGTCATAGACCCTCCTCTGTATGAGGTCATAGTTCAGGACCCTCCTCTGTATGAGGTCATAGTTCAGGACCCTCCTCTGTATGAGGTCATAGTTCAGGACCCTCCTCTGTATGAGGTCATAGTTCAGGACCCTCCTCTGTATGAGGTCATAGTTCAGGACCCTCTTCTGTATGAGGTCATAGTTCAGGACCCTCCTCTGTATGAGGTCATAGTTCTTGCTCTCTTCATACACTTGACATGGGGACTTATGGTGCCTTCAAAACAGTCTGAGTTTCCGGGAATTTCGGAGGATGGGACCTTAAGATGGGAGGAAGTCGCCTTGAACACTCTGTTAGGTCTGAGATTTCCCTCTGAACTTTGTGCGGAAGTAGAGCAACCCGAGCCTCCAAGGTGACGTCACAACAATGGCTGCCCCTTTCAGTGATAGACTAAAGTGAACCTGCAGCAAGCACTAAGGGGCGAACTTAACACCCAATCTAACATTTGCATTACGACACATTATAGCTTACAATTATATACACACCTGATAAATTCTCGCTCATGTTCAACCATCGCAAGCAGTCCTAATAACTGATTCATCTGATTCAGCAGTGAAGCGCCAAGGGGTCGCTGGGGGCATCCATTCTTGTTGTTATGAAGTCTAGTCTCACGAACGATCTGTTTTTCCGGTTTTATGTCATAGACATAGACACAAACGTTTCCTGAACACCTGAAGAAAGTTTTATTTATACTTTTTTCTTGTATACGTTACTTATATTAATTATTAATGCGTTAGTGTCCGTTTATAATCGATCCAAACTTCTACAAAGTTTAAGAGTTGTGAACTACATCTCCAAGTTTGTAGTTCTGGTGGCGCTGAGCCGAGTCAAACAGCAACACACCTTCGTTGTCTTCATAAACACCACCTCACTCCCCCAAAACACCACCTCACTCCGCCAAAACACCGCCTCACTCCCCCAAAACACCACCTCACTCCCCCAAAACACCACCTCACTCCCCCCAAAACACAGCCTCACTCCCCCAAAACACCGCCTCACTCCCCCAAAACACCACCTCACTCCCTCAAAACACCACCTCACTCCGCCAAAACACCGCCTCACTCCCCCAAAACACCACCTCACTCCCCCAAAACACCACCTCACTCCCCCCAAAACACCGCCTCACTCCCCCAAAACACCACCTCACTCCCCCAAAACACCACCTCACTCCCCCAAAACACCACCTCACTCCGCCAAAACACCGCCTCACTCCCCCAAAACACCACCTCACTCCCTCAAAACACCACCTCACTCCCCTCAAAACACCGCCTCACTCCCTCAAAACACCGCCTCACTCCCTCAAAACACCACCTCACTCCCCCCAAAACACTGCCTCACTCCCTCAAAACACCACCTCACTCCCTCAAAACACCACCTCACTCCCTCAAAACACCACCTCACTCCCTCAAAACACCTCCTCACTCCCCCAAAACACCACCTCACTCCCCCAAAACACCACCTCACTCCCTCAAAACACTGCCTCACTCCCCCAAAACACCACCTCACTCCCCCAAAACACCACCTCACTCCCCCAAAACACCACCTCACTCCCTCAAAACACCACCTCACTCCCCCCAAAACACCACCTCACTCCCCCCAAAACACTGGACTCAGTTTTGGCAAAATGTAACGACTCCAAGAGGCACCAAGCGGAGCGAGAGTCAACACATTAAGAAAGAAAAGAGCGACTCACATACGGTGGTGACTGTCCCTACTGTCCATAGCATACAGTAACTCCAGCCTACATATTTTTGTTTAGGAATATAAGCATGTTAACATGCTCGGGGGTCAGACGCGAACGCAGCCTTGTAACTGTCAGTCCAGCAGCAGAAAACACCCGCTCTGACGGGACCGAAGTTGCGGGGATGCAGAGGTATTGTCGCGCTAACTTTGACAGCCTGGGGAACCTTCTTCCATTCACTTTCCACCAGTCGGCAGGGTTATATTCAATTAAATGCTTCAAGACTCACAGTATGCAACACAACGTCCTTTTGATCGATAACAATATAAATTAATCGACGCATTTCTTAACGATCAATTATCGAGCATCGATTAATTATGCCCATCCCTACTCAAAACACCACCTCACTCCCCCAAAACACCACCTCACTCCCCCAAAACACCACCTCACTCCCCCAAAACACCACCTCACTCTCCCAAAACACCACCTCACTCCCCCAAAACACCGCCTCACTCCCTCAAAACACCACCTCACTCCCCCAAAACACCACCTCACTCTCTCCAAACACCACCTCACCAAACACCACCTCACTAAACACCACCTCACTAAACACCACCTCACTCCCCCAAAACACCACCTCACTCCCTCCCAACACCACCTCACTCTCTCCCAACACCACCTCACTAAACACCACCTCACTAAACACCACCTCACTAAACACCACCTCACTCCCCCAAAACACCACCTCACTCCCTCCCAACACCACCTCACTCTCTCCCAACACCACCTCACTAAACACCACCTCACTAAACACCACCTCACTCTCTCCCAACACCACCTTACTCTCTCCCAACACCACCTCACTAAACACCACCTCACTCTCTCCCAACACCACCTCACTCTCTCCCAACACCACCTCACTCTCTCCAAACACCACCTCACTCTCTCCCAACACCACCTCACTAAACACCACCTCACTCTCTCCCAACACCACCTCACTCTCTCCCAACACCACCTCACTAAACACCACCTCACTCTCTCCCAACACCACCTCACTCTCTCCCAACACCACCTCACTAAACACCACCTCACTCTCTCCCAACACCACCTCACTCTCTCCCAACACCACCTCACTCTCTCCCAACACCACCTCACTAAACACCACCTCACTCTCTCCCAACACCACCTCACTTTCTCCAAACACCACCTCACTCTCTCCCAACACCACCTCACTAAACACCACCTCACTCTTTCCCAACACCACCTCACTCTCTCCCAACACCACCTCACTAAACACCACCTCACTAAACACCACCTCACTCTCTCCCAACACCACCTCACTCTCTCCCAACACCACCTCACTTTCTCCCAACACCACCTCACTCTCTACCAACACCACCTCACTCTCTACCAACACCACCTCACTCTCCCCCAAAACACCACCTCACTCCCCCAAAACACCACCTCACTCCCTCAAAACACCACCTCACTCCCCCCAAAACACCACCTCACTCCCCCCAAAACACTGCCTCACTCCCTCAAAACACTGCCTCACTCCCTCAAAACACCACCTCACTCCCCCAAAACACCACCTCACTCCCCCAAAACACCACCTCACTCCCCCAAAACACCACCTCACTCCCTCAAAACACCGCCTCACTCCCTCAAAACACCACCTCACTCCCCCAAAACACCACCTCACTCCCCCAAAACACCACCTCACTCTCTCCAAACACCACCTCACCAAACACCACCTCACTAAACACCACCTCACTAAACACCACCTCACTCCCCCAAAACACCACCTCACTCCCTCCCAACACCACCTCACTCTCTCCCAACACCACCTCACTAAACACCACCTCACTCTCTCCCAACACCACCTTACTCTCTCCCAACACCACCTCACTAAACACCACCTCACTCTCTCCCAACACCACCTCACTCTCTCCCAACACCACCTCACTAAACACCACCTCACTCTCTCCCAACACCACCTCACTCTCTCCCAACACCACCTCACTAAACACCACCTCACTCTCTCCCAACACCACCTCACTCTCTCCCAACACCACCTCACTAAACACCACCTCACTCTTTCCCAACACCACCTCACTAAACACCACCTCACTAAACACCACCTCACTCTTTCCCAACACCACCTCACTCTCTCCCAACACCTCACTAAACACCACCTCACTAAACACCACCTCACTCTCTCCCAACGCCACCTCACTTTCTCCCAACACCACCTCACTCTACCAACACCACCTCACTCTCTCCCAACACCACCTCACTCTCTCCCAACACCACCTCACTAAACACCACCTCACTCTTTCCCAACACCACCTCACTCTCTCCCAACACCACCTCACTCTCTCCCAACACCACCTCACTAAACACCACCTCACTCTTTCCCAACACCACCTCACTCTCTCCCAACACCACCTCACTCTTTCCCAACACCACCTCACTCTCTCCCAACACCACCTCACTAAACACCACCTCACTAAACACCACCTCACTCTTTCCCAACACCACCTCACTCTCTCCCAACACCACCTCACTCTTTCCCAACACCACCTCACTCTCTCCCAACACCACCTCACTAAACACCACCTCACTCTCTCCCAACACCACCTCACTCTCTCCCAACACCACCTCACTCTCTCCCAACACCACCTCACTCTCTCCCAACACCACCTCACTAAACACCACCTCACTCTTTCCCAACACCACCTCACTAAACACCACCTCACTCTCTCCCAACACCACCTCACTCTTTCCCAACACCACCTCACTCTCTCCCAACACCACCTCACTAAACACCACCTCACTAAACACCACCTCACTCTTTCCCAACACCACCTCACTCTCTCCCAACACCACCTCACTAAACACCACCTCACTCTTTCCCAACACCACCTCACTCTCTCCCAACACCACCTCACTCTTTCCCAACACCACCTCACTCTCTCCCAACACCACCTCACTAAACACCACCTCACTAAACACCACCTCACTCTCTCCCAACACCACCTCACTCTCTCCCAACACCACCTCACTAAACACCACCTCACTCTTTCCCAACACCACCTCACTAAACACCACCTCACTCTCTCCCAACACCACCTCACTCTCTCCCAACACCACCTCACTCTCTCCCAACACCACCTCACTAAACACCACCTCACTCTCTCCCAACACCACCTCACTCTCTCCCAACACCACCTCACTCTCTCCCAACAGAACACGCCCGGCTCAATGAAAGACTGATTCACAGGCTGAGGAGGCGTCAGGCTGTTTGTACTGGCTCTGAATACTCCCCCCTCGCCTCTGTAGGCACACATAAAGTACTGGGCTTCTTCTCCATACAGAGACCATGTAGTGGTCTCTACATGGCAGGACTAATGGATCATGGACATACTGTACAGCCAAAATCTCAGACTAAGTCAGAATTACTGTTAGGTTGACCAGGCGATCGAAGCAATAAAGATCAACACAGGAAACAGCTGCACTACTTTCAATCTCGGGCTGGATTATGAAGTCCCAGCCGGTCCAGTTGCATCTCATATCAACACAGAGAGGAGGTAAACAAGGAGAGAGGAGATGAACAGGGAGGAGGCGTTAGAGAAAGGTATCAGAGAGGAAGTGTACATTATGTACAGCTTTTTCGAACTAGCTTGCATTTTGAATGAAATTAAGGAAACAAGAGATTTCCCGCTCAGAAAGAGAACCTGGAAACATATTTTCAGGTTTTTTGACCAGTTATACAGGAGCTGATTGAGATGGTTTCAGAATAGGTTTCTGAAACACCACCAGCTAAAATTAACTGAACTTACCTTAATTATATTTGGGTGGTTGTGAAATAACTCAAATCATCACCAAACCAAAAAAATACAATTTTTTTCTGTCTGTTTATCACTTAGGATCAAATAGTTTTCGTCCACATTTTCCTGTCAAGTCTGCAGTATACTGTTACTATATATACACTACAGGTACATCCATACACCTGTGTATAATACACACACACACACACACACACACACACACACACACACACGTGTAATATATATATATATATATATATATATATACACATATATATATATATATATATATATATATATATATATATACACATATATATATATATACACATATATATATATATATATATATATATATATATATATATATATATATATATATATATATATACACATATATATATATATATATATATATATATATATATATATATATATACACATATATATATATATATATATATATATATATATATATATATATATATATATATATATATATAAAGAAGATAATAAACTTACTGGATACTTACTAGAGATGGGCAGAGGTATGATGTAAATAACAAATTTTAAGGTTTATATTGATCAAAGGGTTTATAATGCATTATTGTTGGCCTGTGACACGAAGGAGAGATGAGTTATTAACCTGGAAAACAACAACCTGTACATCGAGGGGAGTTTTCGCTAATAAAATGCTGTTGAGGGAAATTAAAACAGCCGGTTCACCTCCCGGTCCTTCAGGCCGAGCAGCAGCACCTCCTCCATCAGGGTCAGCCGCGTCTCTTTGGAATCTCCCTGCTCGTCGTCCTCGGGCTCCTCTCCGCGGCGCGGCTCGGGCTCCTCCCCGGCGGAGGGCTTGTCCTTGTCGGCCGCTGCGCTACGCGACGCCTCGGTTCGGCGCTGCACCAGGCCCGAGCTCCTCTGACTCAGGGAAGTCATGTCTTATAAAAAACACACCAGCAAGCTCGCCACAAAACGACTACAAGTCAAACCTCTCGGACCCGTGTGCCCGAGACTAAGCACTCGACCGACCCCGCTGATACATATAGCAGCTCGGTCAGCCGTTCTTCTGTCCGCTAACAGCCCGGGTTAGTGTGTGTTTACCACCGAGGATCCAATATGGCGCCCGCCGCTGACGGAGCGGTGGATGTGGCACCGAGGTGGGCCAGCCTCCTGTAGGCCTAGTCTCACCGAGGTGGGCCAGCCTCCTGCAGGCCTACAGACTGACCGAGGTGGCCCAGCCTCCTGTCGGCCTACATCATCCCAGCAGGTATATCCTAGGTAGGCATCTCACCTAGTAACAATGGTGTGCCGTTATAGTAACATTGTAGTTTTCTATACATTAGTTTCTAGTACTTTTAAAGCGTCTCCAAATAATTTAGAGACGAAAAAAAGCATTTGTGATTTAATTTATTATCTAGCTAACTAACTATCACCTTAACCTACTCAACTAACCATCAGTCATTAACCTACTCCTTAACTAACCATCAGTCCAATACTAACAATCAGTCCTTTATTCCTTAACCATCAGTCCTTAACCTACTCCTCAACTAACCATCAAAACTAACCAGTCATTATCATGGCTAATGGAGGCTATTGAAACTATTGAAGCTATTGATACTAATACGGTCATACTAATTTAAACTTTCATCATTTATTATTGGACTATTGTCTCTTCATTAATATGCGTTTAGTGATTTCATAATGCATTCAATACTATTCAAACCGTGGTGGGATTAGTTAAGTTTTCATTGACCAGAGGAGGGCTGGGATAAAGAACTTTATTTAATATGGAAGCAGATCTGAGATCCTGATCTTCAGTCTTTGTTTTTTTAAAGGCGTGTCAGTGCTAAGGCAGGTTAAAGATCACTGAAGCTTAAACATCAGTAGTGGAAACAAAGCTTATAAAAGGACATTGAGCTTCTGCTAAGGCAGCTTCCAGTCCGAGACATCCCCATGTCGGAAGGTCTCTGGATGCCGTCACTAAGGGAGTCCAGCGGTCATCGTATCAGAATGAGCTCAGTAGTAAAAGGCATTGGCTCTCCGTCACAGGAGTTCACAGCTCAGAAGATCACTCTCACCTCGTTCTGATCTCCTGTTCAAATGATTGATGTTGTAATGATTTCATGGTGTAATGACTCCATGAGTTCATGTTATGACTCCATGATTTCATGATGTAATGAATCCATGATGTAATGACTACATGATTTCATGTTGTAATGACTCCATGATCTTGTTTGAATGAGGACTTACAGAAGGGGGACCTCAAAGCCAAGGTGACGTTATGTACAGAATACGTTTCAGCTCAAACGGAAAGAACATCAACACTGTATGAATGTAATAATACAAAAACACTTTTGTAAAATAAAGAATTATGTGAAACAAATACAGATCTTTGGAACAGAATTCACTTTCAAATGGTTTGTTACTTAAGTGGAATGTGTATAGATTGAAGGTGACTAATGTATTATAACTGGTGCAAGCTCTGCTATAATAATAATATATATTCAGACAAGTTTCCCCAAGCAAACACACAAACCCGTGAGCGGTTTGTGTGTTTGCTCCTCTAGCGGTTTGCTCCTCTCCCCGCCACCAGGTGGCACTGCAGTCAAGCAGACAGATTACAGACACAAAGACAAACCAATCACCGGAAACTTCTGAAGTCCATAGAAACCCTTAAATCCTGGCTTAGTTTGTTAATTGGATTAAAATCCCAGACACGCAGTACTGGCTATGGATCCTGGTGGACAGCGGCGGTATTGCTCTCATGGCTCTAGTGCATAGATCAGTCGGGCCCCGGGGCCGCAGACAGCGTTAAGCAGCCAGAAGGAGCAGTTCATCCAATGCTGCTGTCCCTGAGGCTTCATGCTACTCTCCTCCTGAAGGAAAGGTTTCTCTCTAATGGGTTGTTTGATGAAGGCCCCGGATGCTCCCGGGGGCCCAGAGATAATAACAGCCTCTGAGCCGGTTCTCCCGCGGTGAGCCGGTTCTCCCGCGGTGAGCCGGTTCTCCCGCGGTGAGCCGGACCTCAGACCACAGAGCCTGCGTCGTCCAGCTCCTCCCCGCCCTCCCCCAGCCCCCCGGACGCCCCCAGGCCGTGTAGCAGGCTGTCGGGGATGGAGGGCTTGTAGGAGGAGCTGCTCCTCAGGCCGCTGAAGGGGAAGGAGGAGGACAGACGGACCTGAGCCCCCGGGGCCTCTCCCCCGGGGGCTCTGGGCCTCTGGGGCCGGGCGGCCGACCGGCCGGCGCCGCCCCGGTGGTCCAGCTCTCTGCGCAGCGCGTTCACCTCCTCCAGGAGGCCGTACACCCGGCTGAGGACGGTGACCAGGCCGCCGCCGAAGATCTGCACCTCCTGCACCCAGCGCAGGTAGCGCTGCATCCACAGGCGCAGCCAGGGCCCGTCCACGCAGGGCAGCAGCAGGCCGTGGTAGTCCAGCGGCCGGCACTGCCAGGCCTGGTAGAAGTCCCGCGAGGAGGAGGAGCCGGGCTCCGGGGACAGCATCCATCGGCTCAGACGCTTCACACGCAGGATCTTCTTCAGGCTGTCCGCCTCGTCCTTGAAGAAGCCCCTCTTAGGGGACAGCTTGAACCCCGAGCCGGGCAGCGACAGGTGCCTCTGGTGCTGAGGGGAGAGAGAGGGGTCAGCCAGGGGCCCGGCGGGCTCCAGGGGCCCCCGAGACAGAGGGGGCGGCCCAGAGCCTAGGGGCCTGTTGGAATGTGCCATGAAGGACACGTCAACAAACCCGAACCCCAGCATGGGGGCGACTCGTCTGTTAATCAACACTCCCCGGCTCACTGACGGAGGATAATGACAGGATGATGACAGCTCATCTGGGGGTCACCTTGTGCAGCTGGGACCTCTGAGAAGCCCGCTGGGTCCGGCTCTTCTCGGTGTACAGAGGGTTGATGAAGAGCTCCTGAGCCTTGCAGTCAAACTGGACCGACCAATCCCACACCACGGGACACCTCCGTACGCTGCCAGGGGAGTGAGGAGACTCCGCCTACAACACACGGCAGGGAGGAGCTTCACACGGCAGGGAGGAGCTAACACACGGCAGGGAGGAGCTAACATACATGTGTAGGTGAAGGTGGCATAATAACAGGTGGTGCAATAACAGTGTTCTGTAGGTGGTGTAATAACAGGTGGTGTAATAACTAGGCCTGGGTAAAAAGATGGATTTAATCGATTTTGGATCGATTTCGTTTAAATTTCACGCTATCGATTCACAGGGCATGAGATAGATTATTTTTTTTTTTTTTAGTAAATATGTTGAAAAAATATGAATTTAAGGAGTTTTATAATACTTGAATATTTTATCTTAAATGGTATAATCTTTACAATGGTTATATTTATATCTTTTAGGAAGATGGAGGCAGTTTTGTTTATAGTTGCCTGGATTGTCATTAATGTAGCCTACAAAATAAAAATGTCTTTTGCAGTGTGTTGCATGGAGATAATTTCATTAATATAATGAATTAGGCAGGCCATCACGTTGAATAGAATGTAAAATCTTGCTAAGGATGTTAATTAACAGTCACAACTACAAGATTTTAGTCACAATTAATGATTTTAGTGATGAATTAATGATGATAGCCTATAAAGAATATTTCCTTACAACTTCAGAAAATTATCATTCAATCTAGGAGCAGATGGAACCGATTCGGATTGAATCGAATCGAATCGTGATTAATCGATTTAAAGCCTTCAGAATCGAAATCGAATCGATTCAGGAACTTGGCCATGATACCCAGCCCTAGTAATAACAGTGTTCTGTAGGTGGTGTAATAACAGGTGGTGTAATAACAGTGTTCTGTAGGTGGTGTAATAACAGGTGGTGCAATAACAGTGTTCTGTAGGTGGTGTAATAACAGGTGGTGTAATAACAGTGTTCTGTAGGTGGTGTAATAACAGGTGGTGCAATAACAGTGTTCTGTAGGTGGTGTAATAACAGGTGGTGCAATAACAGTGTTCTGTAGGTGGTGTAATAACAGGTGGTGCAATAACAGTGTTCTGTAGGTGGTGTAATAACAGGTGGTGCAATAACAGTGTTCTGTAGGTGGTGTAATAACAGGTGGTGCAATAACAGTGTTCTGTAGGTGGTGTAATAACAGGTGGTGCAATAACAGTGTTCTGTAGGTGGTGTAATAACAGGTGGTGCAATAACAGTGTTCTGTAGGTGGTGTAATAACAGGTGGTGCAATAACAGTGTTCTGTAGGTGGTGTAATAACAGGTGGTGCAATAACAGTGTTCTGTAGGTGGTGTAATAACAGGTGGTGCAATAACAGTGTTCTGTAGGTGGTGTAATAACAGGTGGTGCAATAACAGGGTAATGTTGTGTAGGTGGCTTCACCTGGGTGTAGATGTGCCGGTGGTGCTGGGAGTTGAACAGGAAGGTGGAGAACACAGGGAGGTGGAGGCTGTCTGACAGCACCGTCAGGTAGGTCTCAGTGAATTGGAAGGAGGGGCCGTACTGGGAGAGCAGCACCATCACACCCTCCAGGAAGAGGAGGAAGACTGGGGACACCTCCTGGGGGACGGAGACACAGACACACGTCTGGTACTCGTGTTCATGTCTCTGGTGTTGTAATGACGTGAATCTGGTAATGAGGTAGTGATATGACTGTGGTAATGAGGTAACACCATGACCCTGGTAATGAGGTAACACCATGACCCTGGTAATGAGGTAACACCATGACCCTGGTAATGAGGTAACACCATGACCCTGGTAATGAGGTAACACCATGACCCTGGTAATGAGGTAACACCATGACCCTGGTAATGAGGTAACACCATGACCCTGGTAATGAGGTAACACCATGACCCTGGTAATGAGGTAACACCATGACCCTGGTAATGAGGTAACACCATGACCCTGGTAATGAGGTAACACCATGACCCTGGTAATGAGGTAACACCATGACCCTGGTAATGAGGTAACACCATGACCCTGGTAATGAGGTAAGGATATGACTGGTAATGAGGTAACACCATGACCCTGGTAATGAGGTAACACCATGACCCTGGTAATGAGGTAACACCATGACCCTGGTAATGAGGTAACACCATGACCCTGGTAATGAGGTAACACCATGACCCTGGTAATGAGGTAACACCATGACCCTGGTAATGAGGTAACACCATGACCCTGGTAATGAGGTAACACCATGACCCTGGTAATGAGGTAACACCATGACCCTGGTAATGAGGTAACACCATGACCCTGGTAATGAGGTAACACCATGACCCTGGTAATGAGGTAACACCATGACCCTGGTAATGAGGTAACACCATGACCCTGGTAATGAGGTAACACCATGACCCTGGTTATGGGGTAATGATATGACCCTGGATTGACATCATTCTGGTAATGAGATCACCACGGTAATGGCGTAATGACATCACCATGGTAATGAGGTAATGACATCACTCTGGAAATGAGGTAATGACATCACCATGGTAATGGCATCACTCTGGTAATGAGGTAATGACATCACCCTGGTAATGAGGTAATGACATCACCATGGTAATGAGGTAATGGCATCACTCTGGTAATGAGGTGATGACATCACTCTGGTAATGAGGTGATGACATCACTCTGGTAATGAGGTGATGACATCACTCTGGTAATGAGGTGATGGCATCACTCTGGTAATGAGGTGATGGCATCACCATGGTAATGAGGTAATGGCATCACTCTGGTAATGAGGTAATGGCATCACTCTGGTAATGAGGTAATGACATCACCATGGTAATGAGGTAATGGCATCACTCTGCTAATGAGGTGATGACATCACTCTGGTAATGAGGTGATGACATCACTCTGGTAATGAGGTAATGACATCACTCTGGTAATGAGGTGATGACATCACCATGGTAATGAGGTAATGGCATCACTCTGGTAATGAGGTAATGGCATCACTCTGCTAATGAGGTAATGACATCACCATGGTAATGAGGTAATGGCATCACTCTGCTAATGAGGTGATGACATCACCATGGTAATGAGGTAATGGCATCACTCTGCTAATGAGGTAATGGCATCACCATGGTAATGAGGTAATGGCATCACTCTGCTAATGAGGTAATGGCCCCCTGATGTCTGCTGTACCTCCTTGTCCTTGAGGTGCAGCTGGTTGAGGCGCTCCATGAAGCGGTGCCCCCCGGCGACCCACTCCTTCTGGACCAGGCTCTGGAAGCCGGTCAGCGTGCGGTAGAACGGGTCAAGCATCAGCTGGGCTAGGCTGGAGATCACACAGCACAGGTCCGAGCCGCCCTCCTCTGGGGAGGAGCACACGTGATACAGTTTAGCGTCGTCTAGCATCACGTGATACCACGTAGCATCGTTTAGCATCACCTTGATACCACGTAGCGTCATCTAGCATCACGTGATACCACGTAGCATCGTTTAGCATCACCCTGATACCACGTTACGTCGTTTAGCATCACCCTGATACCACGTAGCGTCATCTAGCATCACGTGATACCACGTAGCATCGTTTAGCATCACCCTGATACCACGTAGCGTCATCTAGCATCACGTGATACCACGTAGCATCGTTTAGCATCACCCTGATACCACGTAGCATCGTTTAGCATCACCCTATAACCACGTAGCGTCGTTTAGCATCACCCTATAACCACGTAGCAACGTTTAGCATCACCCTATAACCACGTAGCGTCGTTTAGCATCACCCTATAACCACGTAGCAACGTTTAGCATCACCCTATAACCACGTAGCGTCGTTTAGCATCATCCTATAACCACGTAGCGTCGTTTAGCATCACCCTATAACCACGTAGCAACGTTTAGCATCACCCTATAACCACGTAGCAACGTTTAGCATCACCCTATAACCACGTAGCAACGTTTAGCATCACCCTATAACCACGTAGCGTCGTTTAGCATCACCCTATAACCACGTAGCGTCGTTTAGCATCACCCTATAACCACGTAGCAACGTTTAGCATCACCCTATAACCACGTAGCGTCGTTTAGCATCACCCTATAACCACGTAGCGTCGTTTAGCATCACCCTATAACCACGTAGCGTCGTTTAGCATCACCCTATAACCACGTAGCGTCGTTTAGCATCACCCTATAACCACGTAGCGTCGTTTAGCATCACCCTATAACCACGTAGCGTCGTTTAGCATCACCCTATAACCACGTAGCGTCGTTTAGCATCACCCTATAACCACGTAGCGTCGTTTAGCATCACCCTATAACCACGTAGCGTCGTTTAGCATCACCCTATAACCACGTAGCAACGTTTAGCATCACCCTATAACCACGTAGCGTCGTTTAGCATCACCCTATAACCACGTAGCGTCGTTTAGCATCACCCTATAACCACGTAGCGTCGTTTAGCATCACCCTATAACCACGTAGCGTCGTTTAGCATCACCCTATAACCACGTAGCGTCGTTTAGCATCACCCTATAACCACGTGTATATGGTGACGAATAGTCCAGTAGGAGATTTGAAGGACATACCCATGATCAGGACGTTGGCATTTTCCTTCTCCAAACACTCCACCACCTCCATCGCCTTCTGCAGACACTGCCTGGGGTCACCACAAGCATTAGCCCCCTAACACCACAGGTCAAAGGTCAGGGTTCAACTAATACACAGCGAGGTCACCTGACGATGTCCAACCAGCCACAGCCGTCCAGGGAGGACAGCCACTTCACGTCAGAGACCCAGAAGTCTGTCGTGTTCTCTGTGAACAAAGAGAGAAGCTGTGAGCAACACGTCGCAGTAAAACTTAAAGGTGACATATCACAACACCGGGTGGGAAGGGGATAGCTGTTACACGCCGTTTTGAAAATCCAGCTAGATGTGGGCTGGATAGATGAGCAATGTCTGCTACAGGCCACTGGGTAGGCTGGTAGGCTGATCTATCAGCACACATCTAGGTGGACACGCCCACTTGTGATGTCATATGAGCCAGATTTTCAAAACGGCTTGTAGCGGTTAATCACACTCACACCTGGTGGCACCTCATGGGACCTTTAAGGATGACATTTTATTAACCACTTTCTGCACTACCACCAATTAAACAAAACCCTTGGCTTGTATTTAAAATGTATATGGCTGCACTGGTTGACTGATTCCTAGGGCTGCCCTCTCTGCACTGGTTGGCTGATTCCTAGGGCTGCCCTCTCTGCACTGGTTGACTGATTCCTAGGGCTGCACTGGTTGACTGGTTTCTATTGTAGTGCAGAACTTGCTCTGACTCTTCTCACTCCAAGCGTTGGCTAAAAGACGCATGCGTTCTATTGGCTATCCCACTGACCAATGAGGAAGAAGTGTTTGAACTTGTTGTAGGCGAGCTGGATCTCGGTGACGGAGGGCAGGGTGTCCGAGAGGTCCTCCGTCTTCACCGAGAACAGGTAGTTATGAGCCACCGCGGTCAGCATCCTGCACACAAGAGCATTGGGACACGACAGGACGTTACTGCCACTTCCTTCCTGACGACTTCCTGTCTCACATATGCTGTATCCATGACAACATGCGAGCACCTCAATAACAACCCACCCACGGCGAGAGTCCTTATGGCGACCGGAGCTGCTCCAGATCAACAACATGAACGAGGCAGGACTATGACCTGGCTGTGGGGAGGTTAGTGTGGGGTTAGTGTGGGGTTAGTGTGGGGTTAGTGGGGGGTTAGTGTGGGGTTAGTGTGGGGTTAGTGTGGGGTTAGTGTGGGGTTAGTGTGGGGTTAGTGTAGGGTTAGTGTGGGGTTAGTGTGGGGTTAGTGTGGGGTTAGTGTGGGGTTAGTGTGGGGTTAGTGTGGGGTTAGTGTGGGGTTAGTGGGGGGTTAGTGTGGGGTTAGTGTGGGGTTAGTGTGGGGTTAGTGTGGGGAGGTTAGTGTGGGGTTAGTGTGGGGTTAGTGTGGGGTTAGTGTAGGGTTAGTGTGGGGTTAGTGTGGGGTTAGTGTGGGGTTAGTGTGGGGTTAGTGTGGGGTTAGTGTGGGGTTAGTGTGGGGTTAGTGTGGGGTTAGTGTGGGGTTAGTGTGGGGTTAGTGTGGGGTTAGTGTGGGGTTAGTGTGGGGTTAGTGTGGGGTTAGTGAGGGGTTAGTGTAGGGTTAGTGTAGGGTTAGTGGTAGGGTTAGTGGTAGGGTTAGTGTAGGGTTAGTGTAGGGTTAGTGGTAGGGTTAGTGTGGGGTTAGTGTAGGGTTAGTGTAGGGTTAGTGGTAGGGCTTACTTCTCCATGTAGGCCTGTGCGACTGGGTCCTCCTGCAGGACCGCGGCGGGCAGAGCGGAGGTCTTGAAGAGAGCGCAGCCGCTGGGGTGGGACCAGCACCACATCTGGAATCACAGAACCACATCTGGAACCAACAGAACCATCTGGTTCCCCAACAAGAACCGTCCCCTGACCACAGCTGCAGAACGCTGAAGGGTTCTCAGGAGAACCACAGCTACAGAACGCTGAAGGGTTCTCAGGAGAACCACAGCTACAGAACGCTGAAGGGTTCTCAGGAGAACCACAGCTACAGAACGCTGAAGGGTTCTCAGGAGAACCACAGCTACAGAACGCTGAAGGGTTCTCAGGAGAACCACAGCTACAGAACGCTGAAGGGTTCTCAGGAGAACCACAGCTACAGAACGCTGAAGGGTTCTCAGGAGAACCACAGCTACAGAACGCTGAAGGGTTCTCAGGAGAACCTGACCACACTGTCCCGCTGTCGGCCAGCAGCTTACCCGGGTTTAGTGGAAGACCCACAAAGCTTAAGTTAATTATTACCTAACTAAACAGTTAGTTAATAGATACTGAACAACTAACGAACACTAGTGCTGTGTTCCAATATCCATACTATCCGTACTTACTAGCCTTAGTTTGAGTACGTAGGGCGTCCCGATTCAGATCGGGCGAAAATAAGT
Source organism: Gadus macrocephalus (assembly GCF_031168955.1). Classification (NCBI taxonomy): domain Eukaryota; kingdom Metazoa; phylum Chordata; class Actinopteri; order Gadiformes; family Gadidae; genus Gadus; species Gadus macrocephalus. Next base: position 278,225 of record NC_082392.1, on the reverse strand, counting down.
GTACTGAAAGGACCCGGATGGTGTACTCAAAACGGTCAAACCGCGAAGTGTGGATCGATGGACACTTTTCGTATTTAACGGCAGCCATCTTAGCTACGTAGCGAAAGAGGGCGGAGCCAGGCTGAGCCAACGTCGGCACATTTTCCATATAGCCTGCATTAATAGTCATTTTGTATTTTTTATAGCTTTTTATAGCTGCTAGGCGTAAAGAGTTCACCGTTCAAAGCGGGACTGATTGTGTACTACGTTTAAGTGTACTCATGGCAGTATGGATATTGGAACACAGCATAGGTTATAACTACATAGCTAACCGTTAATTATAACATAAGTTAATGATAAGCAGGTCTTACTGGAAGCCCGTGGCCCTGGAAGGGGTTGAGGTCAGCCTCCGAGACGTTTGAAGGAACGATGAAGAACTGAGGCAGGCTGCAGGGGACAGTATTGAACCTTCATCATCATCTTGGAAGATAGTTATCCTTCTGTTATAATAATGGCTGTAATATGATTGAGGCTCATGTTTATGATTCTCACCTGGGTGACAGGCCAAACTCTGCGTTCTCATCGACCAATCGGCAGGCTCCCCTGAGGCGGTTCATGTCCTGGGCCCAGTCGTCCAGAACCTCGAACATCAGCGTCTTCTGCTGCCTCTTCATCTCTGAGACAAAACATCAACAAAACACCTCCTCGTCAAGACACCTCCTCGTCAAGACACCTCCTCGTCAAGACACCTCCTCGTCATGACACCTCCTCATCAAAACACCTCCTCATCAAGACACCTCCTCATCAAGACACCTCCTCAACAAAACACCTCCTCGTCAAGACACCTCCTCAACAAGACACCTCCTCATCAAAACACATCCTCATCAAAACACCTCCTCATCAAGACACCTCCTCATCACAACACCTCCTCATCATAACACCTCCTCGTCAAGACACCTCCTCGTCAAGACACCTCCTCGTCAAGACACCTCCTCATCACAACACCTCCTCATCACAACACCTCCTCATCACGACACCTCCTCATCAAGACACCTCCTCATCAAAACACCTCCTCGTCATAACACCTCCTCGTCATGACACCTCCTCATCAAGACACCTCCTCATCAAGACACCTCCTCATCAAGACACCTCCTCATCAAGACACCTCCTCCTCATAACACCTCCTCATCATAACACCTCCTCATCATAACACCTCCTCCTCATAACACCTCCTCATCAAGACACCTCCTCATCAAGACACCTCCTCATCAAGACACCTCCTCATCATGACACCTCCTCATCAAGACACCTCCTCATCAAGACACCTCCTCATAACACCTCCTCATCATAACACCTCCTCAACAAAACACCTCCTCGTCAAGACACCTCCTCAACAAGACACCTCCTCATCAAAACACCTCCTCATCAAAACACCTCCTCATCAAGACACCTCCTCATCACAACACCTCCTCATCATAACACCTCCTCATCAAGACACCTCCTCGTCAAGACACCTCCTCATCAAAACACCTCCTCATCACAACACCTCCTCATCATGACACCTCCTCATCAAGACACCTCCTCATCAAAACACATCCTCATCAAGACACCTCCTCGTCATAACACCTCCTCATCAAGACACCTCCTCATCAAGACACCTCCTCATCAAGACACCTCCTCCTCATAACACCTCCTCATCATAACGCCTCCTCATCATAACACCTCCTCCTCATAACACCTCCTCATCAAGACACCTCCTCATCAAGACACCTCCTCATCAAGACACCTCATCAAGACACCTCCTCATCAAGACACCTCCTCATCATGACACCTCCTCATCAAGACACCTCCTCATCAAGACACCTCCTCATAACACCTCCTCATCATAACACCTCCTCATCAAGACACCTCCTCATCAAGACACCTCCTCATCATAACACCTCCTCATCATAACACCTCCTCGTCAAGACACCTCCTCGTCAAGACACCTCCTCATCAAGACACCTCCTCCTCATAACACCTCCTCTCTCCTCTCTCTGACCATGGAGGGTCACAGGGTGCTGCTGTGACTCCTCTCTCTGACCATGGAGGGTCACAGGGTGCTGCTGTGACTCCTCTCTCTGACCATGGAGGGTCACAGGGTGCTGCTGTGACTCCTCTCTCTGACCATGGAGGGTCACAGGGTGCTGCTGTGACTCCTCTCTCTGACCATGGAGGGTCACAGGGTGCTGCTGTGACTCCTGATCCGGGACCCGGGAGCTGAGACCAGAGACCCGGAGCCCTTCTCCTGGGACCAGGGACCCCGCTCCAGACACCCAGAGGAGAGCTCTCACCCACCGGGGAAACTGTTGAGCTCACAGAAGGAGAAGGCGAACAGGTTCCTCAGAGACTTCGGCTCCAGGCAGTGGTGGGTGATGCCCTGGAAGATCTACGGGAGGCACAGAAACACACGAGCTGTTTAACACTCACACATAACATCACTATCTATCTGTCTCAGTATGTAGTAGTATCTAGCAGGCCCACCCTCTTGGCCTCCTCTCCCAGGCAGTAGGTGGTAGTATATGTAGTAATACTGTAGTAATACTGTATATTGTAGTGGTGGTCGTACCCTCTTGGCCTCCTCTCCCAGGCAGTAGGTCAGAGTGAACTGAAACACGCGCAGGTCTTTGCAGTGGATCACGAGTTTAGAGGGAATCTTATTCTTCACCATTCCTCCGGTGATCAACTTCCTCTTGTCTTCATACACTGGAAGCAGAGAGACAGGTTACTACAAACAGACAGGTTAACTGGAGAGAGACAGGTTACTACAGACAGACAGGTTACTACAGAGAGACAGGTTGAGAGAGACAACCTGAGAGAGGTTGACTACAGAGACAGGTTGTGAGAGAGACAGGTTGACTACAGAGAGACAGGTTGAGAGAGAGACAGGTTGACTACAGAGCGACAGGTTGACTACAGAGAGACAGGTTGAGAGAGACAGGTTGACTACAGAGACAGGTTGTGAGAGAGACAGGTTGACTACAGAGAGACAGGTTGAGAGAGAGACAGGTTGACTACAGAGCGACAGGTTGACTACAGAGACAGGTTGAGAGAGACAGGTTGACTACAGAGACAGGTTGAGAGAGACAGGTTGACTACAGAGAGACAGGTTGAGAGAGAGACAGGTTGACTACAGAGAGACAGGTTGAGAGAGAGACAGGTTGACTACAGAGCGACAGGTTGACTACAGAGAGACAGGTTGAGAGAGACAGGTTGACTACAGAGACAGGTTGTGAGAGAGACAGGTTGACTACAGAGAGACAGGTTGAGAGAGAGACAGGTTGACTACAGAGCGACAGGTTGACTACAGAGAGACAGGTTGAGAGAGACAGGTTGACTACAGAGACAGGTTGTGAGAGAGACAGGTTGACTACAGAGAGACAGGTTGAGAGAGAGACAGGTTGACTACAGAGCGACAGGTTGACTACAGAGACAGGTTGAGAGAGACAGGTTGACTACAGAGACAGGTTGAGAGAGACAGGTTGACTACAGAGAGACAGGTTGAGAGAGAGACAGGTTGACTACAGAGAGACAGGTTGAGAGAGAGACAGGTTGACTACAGAGCGACAGGTTGACTACAGAGAGACAGGTTGAGAGAGACAGGTTGACTACAGAGACAGGTTGTGAGAGAGACAGGTTGACTACAGAGAGACAGGTTGAGAGAGAGACAGGTTGACTACAGAGCGACAGGTTGACTACAGAGAGACAGGTTGAGAGAGAGACAGGTTGACTACATAGACAGGTTAACTACAGAGAGACAGGTTGAGAGAGAGACAGGCGCGGTAGGAGACCCCTGAGGATCAGCCCTACCTCCATAGATGTTGTCCACACAGGCCAGAGGAATGTCGTCCTCTCCATACATTTTGTTCCTGAAGAGGTTCTCCTGCAGGAGGAGATATCAGCTGAGTTCCACCACCTGTCTCTAGAAGCACTCTGAACACTACTCTTGAGCCGTTCTCCACTAGGAGATGCTAGGGATATAATAGGAGATGGGGTCACTGTGCTGGGGCTGAATATCACTTCATGGTAACGAGGGTCGGAATGATGCTTCATCATGGGACGAGGGTCTACGCCGTCGCCCGTCCTCAGGGCAGATAGAGGACTATTGGACCACCCTCAGGAGAAGAGTCAGCCTGTCCTGCTCGTGTCCTGAGGACCAGAGGGGTCACCTCAAGGAGAACCCCCCCCGAGAGTGGACGGTTCCTCCACCGCCGTCCACCTGCTCGCCGTTCAACACTTCACTTTACTGGTCTCCATCACAAAGAGAGCTATGTAGCACGCCTGTTTCTAGAAGCTGCAGTGTAAGCTGTAGAACTGTTTCTAGAAGCTGTAGAACTGTTTCTAGAAGCTGCAGTGTAAGCTGTAGAACTGTTTCTAGAAGCTGCAGTGTAAGCTGTAGAACTGTTTCTAGAAGCTGCAGTGTAAGCTGTAGAACTGTTTCTAGAAGCTGCAGTGTAAGCTGTAGAACTGTTTCTAGAAGCTGCAGTGTAAACTGTAGAACTGTTTCTAGAAGCTGCAGTGTAAGCTGTAGAACTGTTTCTAGAAGCTGCAGTGTAAGCTGTAGAACTGTTTCTAGAAGCTGCAGTGTAAGCTGTAGAACCGTTTCTAGAAGCTGCAGTGTAAGCTGTAGAACTGTTTCTAGAAGCTGTAGTGCAAGCTGTAGAACTGTTTCTAGAAGCTGCAGTGTAAACTGTAGAACTGTTTCTAGAAGCTGCAGTGTAAGCTGTAGAACTGTTTCTAGAAGCTGCAGTGTAAGCTGTAGAACTGTTTCTAGAAGCTGCAGTGTAAGCTGTAGAACTGTTTCTAGAAGCTGCAGTGTAAGCTGTAGAACTGTTTCTAGAAGCTGCAGTGTAAGCTGTAGAACTGTTTCTAGAAGCTGTAGAACTGTTTCTAGAAGCTGCAGTGTAAGCTGTAGAACTGTTTCTAGAAGCTGTAGAACTGTTTCTAGAAGCTGCAGTGTAAGCTGTAGAACTGTTTCTAGAAGCTGTAGTGTAAGCTGTAGAACTGTTTCTAGAAGCTGCAGTGTAAGCTGTAGAACTGTTTCTAGAAGCTGTAGAACTGTTTCTAGAAGCTGCAGTGTAAGCTGTAGAACTGTTTCTAGAAGCTGTAGTGCAAGCTGTAGAACTGTTTCTAGAAGCTGCAGTGTAAGCTGTAGAACTGTTTCTAGAAGCTGCAGTGTAAGCTGTAGAACTGTTTCTAGAAGCTGCAGTGTAAGCTGTAGAACTGTTTCTAGAAGCTGTAGTGTAAGCTGTAGAACTGTTTCTAGAAGCTGCAGTGTAAGCTGTAGAACTGTTTCTAGAAGCTGTAGTGTAAGCTGTAGAACTGTTTCTAGAAGCTGCAGTGTAAGCTGTAGAACTGTTTCTAGAAGCTGTAGTGTAAGCTGTAGAACTGTTTCTAGAAGCTGCAGTGTAAGCTGTAGAACTGTTTCTAGAAGCTGTAGTGTAAGCTGTAGAACTGTTTCTAGAAGCTGCAGTGTAAGCTGTAGAACTGTTTCTAGAAGCTGCAGTGTAAGCTGTAGAACTGTTTCTAGAAGCTGCAGTGTAAGCTGTAGAACTGTTTCTAGAAGCTGCAGTGTAAGCTGTAGAACTGTTTCTAGAAGCTGCAGTGTAAGCTGTAGAACTGTTTCTAGAAGCTGTAGTGTAAGCTGTAGAACTGTTTCTAGAAGCTGCAGTGTAAGCTGTAGAACTGTTTCTAGAAGCTGTAGTGTAAGCTGTAGAACTGTTTCTAGAAGCTGCAGTGTAAGCTGTAGAACTGTTTCTAGAAGCTGCAGTGTAAGCTGTAGAACTGTTTCTAGAAGCTGCAGTGTAAACTGTAGAACTGTTTCTAGAAGCTGCAGTGTAAGCTGTAGAACTGTTTCTAGAAGCTGCAGAGTAAGCTGTAGAACTGTTTCTAGAAGCTGTAGTGTAAGCTGTAGAACTGTTTCTAGAAGCTGTAGTGTAAGCTGTAGAACTGTTTCTAGAAGCTGCAGTGTAAGCTGTAGAACTGTTTCTAGAAGCTGTAGTGTAAGCTGTAGAACTGTTTCTAGAAGCTGTAGTGTAAGCTGTAGAACTGTTTCTAGAAGCTGCAGGTCCTCACCAGCTCCTCGCTTGGGTCCTGGTCGCTGACGAACGCCAGGCGGAAGTTGGTGCAGACGAGCGTCCCGAACAACCCGCGCTGGGACACATCATCCTGCCGGTAGCACAGCACCTTGGAGGCTCCGCAGAACACCACCTCCCCTATACACACACACACACACACACACACACACACGTTACACAATAACACCACCCAACACCAATTACGCAATAACATCACCCACCACCACCTTCCCTACACACACGTTACACATTAACACCACCTCCCCTATACACACACACACACACATTACACAAGAGCACCACCTCTCCTACACACACACACACACACACGTTACACAATAACACCACCCAACACACCCGTTACAATACACTATCTCCCCTTCACAACACAAACGTTACACAATAGCACCACCCAACACATGTTACACTACACCACCCAACACCACCTCTCCTACACAACACACGTTACACCACCCAAGACAGCCCAGGTGTGTAGAACAAGAAAGGAGCTTGTTTCCATGAGACCCTGGAGTGAGCGTGAGTCGCTACGTCAGTGGTGATGAAGCGCTGGTTCACCTGGCAGGAGGGTCGGCGTTTTGTCCTGCTGGCCAAAGTCTTTCTCTGCTTTGATTTCCTGAAACACAAACAGCACATAAATCACCTCCAACTCATTCTGTCAATATTTAATGAGTGATGAGCAGCTTTATGGAGTAGAGTCCCTACTATTGACATAAATAAACAGATTGCCTCTGAAATACACTTTGAATAGGTGTAAGTTTGAAGAACAACATCGTTAATAATCCTGCAATATTGGAGGCCTCCATCATGGGAACAATCAGACAGTAAAGTGAAAGCAATGACTGACAGCTGAATGGACTCGTGTGAGCCCTGAAATGACACCCGTTAAGGTGTCCTACTGAAGTCTATATACAGTCCTATACAATAAAGCACATCAGCTCATTCCCACCAACTGTTAGCACATGTTAGTGTGTTGTAACACGTGTTAATGTGCTCAAGGTTGTGATAATGTTAGTGTGCTCCAACACATGGCACCGTGCTCTAACACATGTTAATGTGGTCTATGTTGTGATAACACATGTCAGAGTGCTCTAACACATGTTAATGTGGTCTATGTTGTGATAACACATGTCAGTGTGCTCTAACACATGTTAATGTGGTCTATGTTGTGATAACACATGTCAGTGTGCTCTAACGCATGTTAATGTGGTCTATGTTGTGATAACACATGTCAGTGTGCTCTAACGCATGTTAAAGTGGTCTATGTTGTGATAACACATGTCAGTGTGCTCTAACACATGTTAATGTGGTCTATGTTGTGATAACACATGTCAGTGTGCTCTAACACATGTTAATGTGGTCTAGGTTGTGATAACACATTTGTGTCTGAGGCCCGGAAGCTGAGACGTGATGTTTGACTGACCTCCGGAATGACGTATGAAACGAAGGAAGCTTTGGCCGCCTTCCCGCCGGCAGCGCCCAGCGCAGACATATTGGTCCTCCCACCGAACCCAAATAACGTGAGGAACCCGAAGAACGTAAAGAACCCGAAGAACCCGAAGAGAAAGCGGAAAACCTTCTGACACCCGGACTGAACTTCCGGGGCCACCGCCGTTCCCTGACCCAGCGCTGCGATTGGCTGGCTACGCCCCTGTCGAATCTCCCAGCGCTGCCATTGGTTGGCTACGCCCCTGTTCCCTCACCCAGCGTTAGCATTGGTGGGCTACGCCCCTGTTCCCTCACCCAGCGTTAGCATTGGTGGGCTACGCCCCTGTTCCCTCACCCAGCGTTAGCATTGGTGGGCTACACCCCGTGCGGCTCTCCCAGCTGTTCTCCCATGTTCGTTTTATTATATGTTTATGTTATATTATTGAAGTTAAGTGTGAACCGTTCCACAGAGAGGCAAGTAAAGCAGTTTCATTGGTAAATGTTTAATTCTGCTGTAGCAGAGAACACATTGAGGAGCGGACCGCAAACCACAATTACAACATCATACTTCTATTGTAATCACTTTTTAACTTAAAGATCTTCATATGAACTACAGAGCATTAAGGAGACTTCTATATTAAAACTAAAACCAAAAACACATTGACGGGAGCCATGCTTCAGAACCAAAGCTTTCCATGAGGAGTAGATTATAGGAATATTACAATATATCAGGACTCATCAGGAGCCTTTCTTCAGAACACAACCGCCTCTAACTCGCCATGAGAAATAATATCAGACCGTCGGAGGAAAAAAGGAGCGGACAGACCCCCTTCAGAGCCCACGTCCCCCCTAACCCGAACCCTCCCCCGGGGAACAATCGGAACATCTGGAGTCACGACCGCAGCTGGAGTCACGACCGCAGCTGGAGTCACGACTCTCAGCTGGAGTCACGACTCTCAGCTGGAGTCACGACTCTCAGCTGGAGTCACGACTCTCAGCTGGAGTCACGACTCTCAGCTGGAGTCACGACTCTCAGCTGGAGTCACGACTCTCAGCTGGAGTCACGACCGCAGCTGGAGTCACGACTCTCAGCTGGAGTCACGACTCTCAGCTGGAGTCACGACTCTCAGCTGGAGTCACGACCACAGCTGGAGTCACGACCCAGCTGGAGTCACGACCACAGCTGGAGTCACGACCACAGCTGGAGTCACGACCACAGCTGGAGTCACGACTCAGCTGGAGTCACGACCACAGCTGGAGTCACGACTCAGCTGGAGTCACGACCGCAGCTAGAGTCACGACCACAGCTGGAGTCACGACCGCAGCTGGAGTCACGACCGCAGCTGGATTCACGACTCTCAGCTGCACAAAAACTCAATAAAATAACTCCTGAAAGGATAAGAAACAGTAACTGATGAGTGACAGGAAGGGCTCAGCACACACTTCCCAGACGTTATCCAACGCTCAACCAGCTTTAATAGACTGAGGAGGCTCAGAACCCCTCGAAGTCCTTCTTGTCCTTCTTGCCTTCGCCCTCCAGGCTGTCCGTGCCCTCGCTGTTGTCCCGGCGACGCTTGCGCTGGTTGCGCACGCTGAAGCGCGGGTTCATCTGGGGCAGGGGGTCCATGCAAAGGACCTTGTGGATCTGACGGAAGGCCAGGAGACGCAGCGCGAACTGGAAGAGAGCAGCACACGTCTGAGCTCCTCTAGAACACCTGGAGTCAGTAGAGCTCCTCTAGAACACCTGGAGTCAGTAGAGCTCCTCTAGAACACCTGGAGTCAGTAGAGCTCCTCTAGAACACCTGGAGTCAGTAGAGCTCCTCTAGAACACCTGGAGTCAGTAGAGCTCCTCTAGAACACCTGGAGTCAGTAGAGCTCCTCTAGAACACCTGGAGTCAGTAGAGCTCCTCTAGAACACCTGGAGTCAGTAGAGCTCCTCTAGAACACCTGGAGTCAGTAGAGCTCCTCTAGAACACCTGGAGTCAGTAGAGCTCCTCTAGAACACCTGCAGTCAGTAGAGCTCCTCTAGAACACCTGGAGTCAGTAGAGCTCCTCTAGAACACCTGGAGTCAGTAGAGCTCCTCTAGAACACCTGGAGTCAGTAGAGCTCCTCTAGAACACCTGCAGTCAGTAAAGCTCCTCTAGAACACCTGCAGTCAGTAGAGCTCCTCTAGGACATCTGGAGTCAGTAGAGCTCCTCTAGAACACCTGGAGTCAGTAGAGCTCCTCTAGAACACCTGGAGTCAGTAGAGCTCCTCTAGAACACCTGCAGTCAGTAGAGCTCTAGAACACCTGGAGTCAGTAGAGCTCCTCTAGAACACCTGGAGTCAGTAGAGCTCCTCTAGAACACCTGCAGTCAGTAGAGCTCCTCTAGAACACCTGCAGTCAGTAGAGCTCCTCTAGAACACCTGGAGTCAGTAGAGCTCCTCTAGGACACCTGGAGTCAGTAGAGCTCCTCTAGAACACCTGCAGTCAGTAGAGCTCCTCTAGGACATCTGGAGTCATTAGAGCTCCTCTAGAACACCTGGAGTCAGTAGAGCTCCTCTAGGACACCTGGAGTCAGTAGAGCTCCTCTAGAACACCTGCAGTCAGTAGAGCTCCTCTAGAACACCTGCAGTCAGTAGAGCTCCTCTAGGACATCTGGAGTCAGTAGAGCTCCTCTAGAACACCTGCAGTCAGTAGAGCTCTAGAACACCTGGAGTCAGTAGAGCTCCTCTAGAACACCTGCAGTCAGTAGAGCTCTAGAACACCTGGAGTCAGTAGAGCTCCTCTAGAACACCTGGAGTCAGTAGAGCTCCTCTAGAACACCTGCAGTCAGTAGAGCTCCTCTAGAACACCTGGAGTCAGTAGAGCTCCTCTAGAACACCTGGAGTCAGTAGAGCTCCTCTAGAACACCTGGAGTCAGTAGAGCTCCTCTAGAACACCTGGAGTCAGTCGAGCTCCTCTAGAACACCTGGAGTCAGTAGAGCTCCTCTAGAACACCTGGAGTCAGTAGAGCTCCTCTAGAACACCTGGAGTCAGTAGAGCTCCTCTAGAACACCTGGAGTCAGTAGAGCTCCTCTAGAACACCTGGAGTCAGTAGAGCTCCTCTAGAACACCTGCAGTCAGTAGAGCTCCTCTAGAACACCTGCAGTCAGTAGAGCTCCTCTAGAACACCTGGAGGAGGTGGAGGGGGGTACCTGGGCGCTGGAGGTGATGTCCTCCCGGTGCTGCTCCTGCATGGAGGTCAGCGTGTCGCTGGGGTTCTTCTCACACGGGTCCAGGAGACCAGGACCCCCTGTAGGACACCATCATTACACCACCCGCATCGCTACACCACCCACATCGTTACACCACCGGCATCGCTACACCACCGGCATCGCTACACCACCCGCATTATTACACGTTAACCACCCTCATCGTTACACCACCCGCATTATTACACGTTACACCACCCGGACCGTTACACCACCCGCATCATTGCACGTTACACCCCCGCATCATTACACCACCCACATCGTTACACCCCCGCATCATTACACCACCCACATCGTTACACCCCGCATCATTACACCACCCACATCATTACACCACCCACATCGTTACACCCCCGCATCATTACACCACCCACATCGTTACACCCCCGCATCATTACACCACCCACATTGTTACACCCCCGCATCATTACACCACCCACATTGTTACACCCCCGCATCATTACACCACCCACATCGTTACACCCCCGCATCATTACACCACCCACATTGTTACACCCCCGCATCATTACACCACCCACATCGTTACACCCCCGCATCATTACACCACCCATATCGTTACACCCCCGCAACATTACACAAACCTCAATACAGCACCCTAGAGAGAGGGTCTTGGACCTACCAGGAGGGTCTAGGACCTACCAGGGTGGTCTAGGACCTACCAGGAGGGTCTAGGACCTACCAGGAGGGTCTAGAGGGTCTAGGACCTACCAGGGTGGTCTAGGACCTACCAGGAGGGTCTAGGACCTACCAGGAGGGTCTAGAGGGTCTAGGACCTACCAGGGTGGTCTAGGACCTACCAGGACGGTCTAGGACCTAACAGGAAGGTCTAGACCTTCCAGGAGGGTCTAGAGCAGGGGTTCTCAAAGTTTTGACAACTGAGGGCCAATTTAGGAACCCAAAATTTGACTGAGGGCCGCCAAAGGAAAAAAAATGTTGGCGGGAAACGCCGTCAGCATCCCAGTGGTGAAAAAAAACATTGCACCCGCACCGTGGACCTCTGGGAGTGAGGTCAAGTGAGGTCTAAATCATGAAACTGAGGTTCACCCTTTCAAAGTAATGTACAGCCGGATTAAAACTAAAAAATGTAAAAGGATTTAATTGAAAGCTAGAGAGAGTCGAATTTTCTCTTTATATTTATTTATATTTGTTTGAATAAATTTTTTTTTTTTTATAACTTACATAATTATGTATGTCATTGCGGGCCGCCAGGAATGATTCCGCGGGCCGCCATTGGCCCGCGGGCCGCACTTTGAGAACCAATGGTCTAGAGGGTCTAGGACCTACCAGGAGGGTCTAGACCTAGCAGGGGGGTCTAGGACCTACCAGGGGGTCTAGGACCTACCAGGAGGGTCTAGGACCTACCAGGAGGGTCTAGGACCAACCAGGGGGGTCTAGGACCTACCAGGAGGGTCTAGAGGGTCTAGGACCAACTAGGGGGGCTAGGACCTGCCAGGAGGGTCTAGAGGGTCTAGGACCTACCAGGGTGGTCTAGGACCTACCAGGAGGGTCTAGGACCTGCCAGGAGGGTCTAGAGGGTCTAGGACCTACCAGGAGGGTCTAGGACCTGCCAGGAGGGTCTAGGACCTACCAGGGGGTCTAGGACCTGCCAGGAGGGTCTAGAGGGTCTAGGACCTACCAGACAGGAGGATCCCGGAGGAGATGCACTCGAACACGCGGCGCAGGGCGTCCCCGGGGCTCAGCGGGCCGGAGGCGCTGCTGATGGCCTTCTCCACCAGGAGCTCCATGGCCTGGAGGAGGAGGAAGACACCGTCAGCCACCGCCCAGACCTCCGTCATCAGAGGGTGGAGGACCCCCCAGAGCTCAGGGCCCCCCCTACCATCACTAACCCTCACCCTACCATCACTAACCCTCACCCTACCATCACTAACCCTCACCCTACCATCACTAACCCTCACCCTACCATCACTAACCCTCACCCTACCATCACTAACCCTCACCCTACCATCACTAACCCTCACCCTACCATCACTAACCCTCACCCTACCATCACTAACCCTCACCCTACCATCACTAACCCTCACCCTACCATCACTAACCCTCACCCTACCATCACTAACCCTCACCCTACCATCACGAACCCTCACCCTACCATCACTAACCCTCACCCTACCATCACTAACCCTCACCCTACCATCACTAACCCTCACCCTACCATCACTAACCCTCACCCTACCATCACTAACCCTCACCCTACCATCACTAACCCTGTCCCTACCATCACTAACCCTCACCCTACCATCACTAACCCTCACCCTACCATCACTAACCCTCACCCTACCATCACTAACCCTCACCCTACTAACACTAACCCTCACCCTACCATCACTAACCCTCACCCTACCATCACTAACCCTCACCCTACCATCACTAACCCTCACCCTACCATCACGAACCCTCACCCTACCATCACTAACCCTCACCCTACCATCACTAACCCTCACCCTACCATCACTAACCCTCACCCTACCATCACTAACCCTCACCCTACCATCACTAACCCTCACCCTACCATCACTAACCCTCACCCTACCATCACTAACCCTCACCCTACCATCACTAACCCTCACCCTACCATCACTAACCCTCACCCTACCATCACTAACCCTCACCCTACCATCACTAACCCTCACCCTACCATCACTAACCCTCACCCTACCATCACGAACCCTCACCCTACCATCACGAACCCTCACCCTACCATCACTAACCCTCACCCTACCATCACTAACCCTCACCCTACCATCACTAACCCTCACCCTACCATCACTAACCCTCACCCTACCATCACTAACCCTCACCCTACCATCACTAACCCTCACCCTACCATCACGAACCCTCACCCTACCATCACTAACCCTCACCCTACCATCACTAACCCTCACCCTACCATAACTAACCCTGTCCCTACCATAACTAACCCTGTCCCTACCATAACTAACGCATTCACAAGAAGACCCAAAACAACTAACTGGTGAGCCCCAGGGTCTAGGGCTGTAACACTCAAACAATATGAGGGAAGGTTTTGTTTTCATCATTCTAGTTCACACGCTAAACAGTGGGATGTTATTTGATCAGTGTCCTTTGTGGTACTGGGATTGATTACGAGTTGGTTACTGGGATGCATTAAGAGATGTTTCTAGAGCGGCTACCTACAGAGGTGGAGGAGCAGTGAGGAGGTGTAAGGAGAACAGAGGAGCAGTGAGGAGGTGTAAGGAGAACAGAGGAGCAGTGAGGAGGTGTAAGGAGAACAGAGGAGCACAGAGGAGGTGTAAGGAGAACAGGGGAGCTCTGAGGAGGTGTAAGGAGAACAGAGGAGCTCTGAGGAGGTGTAAGGAGAACAGAGGAGCTCTGAGGAGGTGTAAGGAGAACAGAGGAGCTCTGAGGAGGTGTAAGGAGAACAGGGGAGCTCTGAGGAGGTGTAAGGAGAACAGAGGAGCACAGAGTACCAGTGAGGAGCAGTGAGGAGGTGTAAGGAGAACAGAGGAGCACAGAGGAGGTGTAAGGAGAACAGGGGAGCTCTGAGGAGGTGTAAGGAGAACAGAGGAGCACAGAGGAGGTGTAAGGAGAACAGAGGAGCTCTGAGGAGGTGTAAGGAGAACAGAGGAGCTCTGAGGAGGTGTAAGGAGAACAGAGGAGCACAGAGGTGCACTGAGTACCAGTGAGGAGGTGTAAGGAGAACAGAGGAGCTGCCAGGAGCACTCACCCAGCCGGGGAAGGAGGCCCAGGTGGGGACCCTCTGGCAGAGGTCCCTCAGGATCCGGATGATGATGACGCAGGACTGGAGGCCATTGGCTCTAGCCTTTTGATGCAGTACACAGTTAGTTCAGGCCAGTGAGGCGTGCACACTCACACACACACTCTCACACACTCTCACACACACACACACACACTACTGGTATCAGAGCTGCTCAGCTGGTTTTAGAGTAACTAGTAAAGAGTTTACTAGTGTACATTCAGCCACCAGTCTCAGCACCATGGCACCTTGTCGTTAGTATCAGTTCAAAGTTTGCAAGATGTTGAAGGAGGACGATGCCTTCCTTGGCATCTTCTAAACTCTGACCACAGGTTGACCCAGGAGCTCCCAGGGCCACACTGGGGGGACCTGGGGGAGGATAGGGGCCGGGGGGGGGGGGGCAGAGGGGCACTCTGCCTGAGGTCTAGCACCCAGTGATGCCCGGCAGACTGACCCCTGCGCTCCCCCAGTCCCTATCCTACCATCGTCACAGTACAGACATGAACCTTATCCATGAGACTCATCATCCTGCAGCCTTATGGAGTCACAGCAGCTACAATACGGCCTACCGATGGCGGGGGGAGACAAGGATGCCAGTCATGTTGTAATGCAGCGGTTCACTGGAATGGTGTGAAGACCTTAACTTGTCATGTTTAAAAAAAACTTTAAAAAAAAGTTGGCATCCTTGAATATATCGTCTTAGAATAAAGTAATTTTGGGGGGTTTCAATCGCAGTGTTTAAAATGAAAAAGACCAAAATGTAAAGAATGAAAGGCGGACCTCATCACATAAGGCTACAACAAGGAAGTAAAGGAAGCTCCAACCTGGAACCACTTGGCGTGACGCAGGGCTGCCAGAGCCGAGAGGCATTTGTGCCCGTCCAGGTGTGCTGGGTCGCTCCCCGTCTCTACAACACGGATCCAATTGTCAAGAGGAGGAGGAAGAGGAGGAGGAGGAAGGGTGTTTGACCAGGTCCAGAACAAACATGATGAAACACTTTGCCACACATACCAAAGAATCCCTGAGTCTGATCAGTGTCTGGTGCACCTAGCATGGCACTAACCCCGGTTTAACTAACCCATCACATCTCTCGTGGTACTAACACCGGTTTAACTAACCCATCACATGTCTCGTGGTACTAACACCGGTCTAACTAACCCATCACATCTCTCGTGGTACTAACACCGGTTTAACTAACCCATCACATGTCTCGTGGTACTAACCCCGGTCTAACTAACCCATCACATGTCTCGTGGTACTAACCCCACTTTAACTAACCTATCACATGTCTCGTGGTACTAACCGCTGTTTAACTAACCCATCACATGTCTCGTGGTACTAACCCCGTTTTAACTAACCCATCACATGTCTAGTGGTACTAACCCACACATGTCTCGTGGTACTAACCGCGGTTTAACTAACCCATCACATGTCTCATGGTACTAACCCATCAAATGTCTCGTGGTACTAACCCCGGTCTAACTAACCCATCACATGTCTCATGGTACTAACCCCGGTTTAACTAACCCATCACATGTCTAGTGGTACTAACCCATCACATGTCTCGTGGTACTAACCCCGGTCTTACTAACCAATCACATGTCTAGTGGTACTAACCCCTCACATGTCTCGTGGTACTAACCCCGGTCTAACTAACCCATCAAATGTCTCGTGGTACTAACCCCGGTCTTACTAACCCATCACATGTCTCGTGGTACTAACCCCGGTCTAACTAACCCATCAGATGTATAGTGGTACTTAGCCCGGTCTAACTAACTCATCACATGTTACCAACCCTAACCCACCAGGTCTTGGTAGTACTAACCCCCCATGTCTGGTATCCCTAACCCGTTGCAGGTTGGGGGTGATGGTGTGTGTGGGAGCAGCAGGTGTGTGACGGTAGGTGTGGCAAAGTGTTCTGAGGGGTGATTGGGGGGACCTTGGTCAGAAACCCTTCCGGAGACACTGGGAGTCACTAAGGTTTGTTTGAGAGGCTTTAGGCTGGACTAGGAGACACGAGGCAGCGATGCGTGCTGGAAAGGAAAGAACACTTTAAGGCCCCAGAAGGCGCAGGGTCAGGAGGTCGCTGCATGCACACCCAGTCAGTCGTCAACACGTCAGACCCCCTCCTTCACAACCCCTCGCCCTGATCACCTGATGGCCCGTCTTAGCCCACCTGATCCTAGCCGGACACGGTGCATTGTAAGCAGGGCTCTCAGTGTTTGGAAAAAGGGGGTGATTTTGGGAGCCGTTTCTGATTGAGGCCTGATTAGTGAGAGGTTGTGTTGAGACTGAGGGAGTGCTCTGAGCGCGTCCAGCGGTCGGACAACGAGCTACGTTCGTTTCCTGCGGAGGCGCGACCCCGGCTCCTTGCATCCTAAGTGGAGTCCTAAATTGAGAAAATGGCGCACAATTCAAACTTTGCCACAAAGTACAATCAAAGAAACTTTGCAGTTAATCGTGAAGTTGGAGTTTCACACCAGGTTCTCAAGTTAAGACGGCCTCTGGACTCCACCGGAGCGTCTGTGGACGTCTAGAAGCAGCTGAGATGCATTAGCACTACGAGGAAACCCAATCCCAGGAGGTCTACACTGACACAATGCAGACACTGATCATGCTTGGTTTCAGGAGAGCATTTAAGAGATCAATTATAGAGCGGGGCCCTAAGGCAGTCACTGCTGGCACTGTTCAAACTGCACATTCTACGTCTCATTGAATAGGTAGAAATAGACGTTCAATAAGGATAGCTTCAGGGTTCCTGAGTGGAGTGTAGTCGGTGCATATCAATGCTTTTAGTAATCACACCTGCAAACTCGCGATAGAGACGAGAAGATAAGTTCACGGAACATCAAATGTGCTAAACCAGCGTTTCTCATCCTTCTTTTAAACTGCCTTTGATACCGCAGTACTGCAAACAAGATGTCAGAGCCTGCAGTGACCTGTTCTAGGTGAGGCTCCTGGGAGACGATGAGGAGCCCTCCTCGCCCACCAGCATGCCTCTACAGGGGTTTAGAGGTCATAGCCCGTCCACCACTCTACCCACGTGCTGGTTCAGTCCAGGAGTAATGATGATACGCTCCCAACAGACACCATCAGGGTGGAGGATGTGGTCAGGATCTCATAATAGAACAACCACTGGTTCAAAATGGATCAAACTTTTCTGCCAGCGTGGTGAATTTCAGCGAAAGGCGACGAGTTTGCAGGTATGATGAAGAAAGGGACTCCAGAAGAAGGTCCAGACGCTCGGAGCCTACGAACATCACCCTCTGAGGGCCTCCGGGAAGCTTCTCGTTGTCTACAGTAAGAGCCTGACGCACGCATGAGAAGAAACTAGAGGAGATAAAATGGCTGAAATGTGACGTGCCACCAGGGAGCTGCTCTTAAGAGTCTGATTCAATACATTGACCCATTAGATCAGATTGATTTTAATATATAAATAGAGATAGAGATAGAGATATATTGATAGATATAGAGCAGGGGAGAGAGAGACGGGGGGTGTAGAGAGAGAAGAGGGAGGGACGGGGGTGTAGAGGGAAGCGGGAGAGACTGCAGGGACGTCTCCAACCTCCGTCCTGGACTCCGTCCTCTCTGATGACGGGCGACGTCAGGGTGATGGTCACTTGCATCTTCGGCTCTGAACAGGAAGTGAGGATGATGGCGGCTTCCTCGACGGAACCCTTCACCTCGTACTTCTCTGGCGTCACCACCTGCAGAACCGCAACGACAGGCTCAGGATACGTCATTCCCCCGCACACGAGCAGCAACAGTTCTCACAGTCCGCCATCGACAGAGTCAGGAGAGTTGGGCCTCAAGACTATGAGCCCACTGTCGCCTGTCTGAAGGAGGAGACCTTTGACCTCTGCAGCGGGTCGCCCACGAGTTCCCCCCCCTAGCAGCTGGTGCACCTTCACCTCAACACAAAGGGACCTCGCACCCCTCTGGGATCGGCCTGTGGTTTGCCCCAACTCAAGCAGATGAACTCTTTAAAGCAGGAGTACCGTGAGCTGCGCCGGCAGGTGCTCCACGATACGGCTCAGCAGGCGCTGGGTGGGCCTCTCCCAGCACAGCAGCACCAGGTTCACCTTCTGGTCCCCGCGCAGGAGCAGCCCCTTAGCCAAGACGTCCACCCTCATCACCCCCTTCAGGGCCCTGCGCACACGCACACACACACACACACACACACACACACACACACACACACACACACACACACACACACACGTTGTGTTTCTGATGCCCATAGTTAACCTCTATAAGAGTACTTCACAGTAACCCTGTAACACAGTGAAGACTCACCTGTCTTTGGGCGAGTCCATCTTCTCCTGGCTCTTCTCCTGGCTCTTCTCCTGGCTCTTCTCCTGGCTCTTCTCCTGGCTCTTCTCCTGGCTCTTCTCCTGGCTCTTCTCCTGGCTCTTCTCCTGGCTCTTCTCCTGGCTCTTCTCCTGGCTCTTCTCCTGGCTCTTCTCCGGGTTCACCTCCTTGTCCTGGTCCGTGATGATGTCAGACACCAGCTTCAGGGCGCGCTCTGTGATGGAGACGATCTTCTGGATGGCCTGCAGCTCGTCCTCCGAGGGGTAGATGGCGGCGTGCTTCGTCATCACGTAGCGGTCGTCAGAGGAGTCTGGCCGCCGGGGGGGCTGCAGGAGGCAGCACTCATCAATACCACACTAGATCAATAGATCACGATCAATACCACACTAGATCAATAGATCACGATCAATACCACACTAGATCAATAGATCACGATCAATACCACACTAGATCAATACCACACTAGATCAATAGATCACGATCAATACCACACTAGATCAATAGATCAAGATCAATACCACACTAGATCAATTGATCACGATAAATACCACACTAGATCAATAGATCACGATCAATACCACACTAGATCAATAGATCAAGATCAATACCACACTAGATCAATTGATCACGATCAATACCACACTAGATCAATAGATCACGATCAATACCACACTAGATCAATAGATCACGATCAATACCACACTAGATCAATAGATCACGATCAATACCACACTAGATCAATAGATCACGATCAATACCACACTAGATCAATACCACACTAGATCAATAGATCACGATCAATACCACACTAGATCAATAGATCACGATCAATACCACACTAGATCAATAGATCAAGATCAATACCACACTAGATCAATTGATCACGATCAATACCACACTAGATCAATAGATCACGATCAATACCACGAGATCAATAGATCACGATCAATACCACACTAGATCAATAGATCACGATCAATACCACACTAGATCAATAGATCACGATCAATACCACACTAGATCAATAGATCACGATCAATACCACACTAGATCAATACCACACTAGATCAATAGATCACGATCAATACCACACTAGATCAATAGATCAAGATCAATACCACACTAGATCAATTGATCACGATCAATACCACACTAGATCAATAGATCAAGATCAATACCACACTAGATCAATACCACACTAGATCAATTGATCACGATCAATACCACACTAGATCAATAGATCACGATCAATACCACGAGATCAATAGATCACGATCAATACCACACTAGATCAATTGATCACGATCAATACCACACTAGATCAATAGATCACGATCAATACCACACTAGATCAATACCACACTAGATCAATTGATCACGATCAATACCACACTAGATCAATAGATCACGATCAATACCACGAGATCAATAGATCACGATCAATACCACACTACATCAATAGATCACGATCAATACCACACTAGATCAATAGATCACGATCAATACCACACTAGATCAATAGATCACGATCAATACCACACTAGATCAATAGATCACGATCAATACCACACTAGATCAATTGATCACGATCAATACCACACTAGATCAATAGATCAAGATCAATACCACACTAGATCAATTGATCACGATCAATACCACACTAGATCAATAGATCAAGATCAATACCACACTAGATCAATAGATCACGATCAATACCACGAGATCAATAGATCACGATCAATACCACACTAGATCAATACCACACTAGATCATTAGAACACGATCAATACCACACTAGATCAATAGATCACGATCAATACCACAGTAGATCAATAGATCAAGATCAATACCACACTAGATCAATAGATCACGATCAATACCACACAAGATCACGATCAATACCACACTAGATCAATACCACACTAGATCAATAGATCAAGATCAATACCACACTAGATCACGATCAATACCACACTAGATCAATACCACACTAGATCAATAGATCAATACCACACTAGATCAATATAACCTGATCAATACCACACTAGATCAATAGAACCTGATCAATACCACACTAGATCAAGGTCGAGGCTCACTGAGGCAGTGGGGTCAAGGCTCTTTAAGGCAGTGGGGTCGAGGCTCACTGAGGTCGAGGCTCACTGAGGCAGTGGGGTCGAGGCTCTTTAAGGCAGTGGGGTCGAGGCTCACTGAGGCAGTGAGGTCGAGGCTCACTGAGGCAGTGAGGTCGAGGCTCTTTAAGGCAGTGGGGTCGAGGCTCACTGAGTGAGGTCGAAGCTCACTGAGGCAGTGAGGTCGAGGCTCACTGAGGCAGTGGGGTCGAGGCTCTTTAAGGCAGTGGGGTCGAGGCTCTTTAAGGCAGTGGGGTCGAGGCTCACTGAGGCAGTGAGGTCGAGGCTCACTGAGGCAGTGAGGTCGAGGCTCACTGAGGCAGTGAGGTCGAGGCTCTTTAAGGCAGTGGGGTCGAGGCTCACTGACCTCGAGGCTCACTGAGGCAGTGAGGTCGAGGCTCACTGAGGCAGTGAGGTCGAGGCTCATTGAGGCAGTGAGGTCGAGGCTCACTGAGGCAGCGAGGTCGAAGCTCTTTAAGGCAGTGAGGTCGAGGCTCACTGAGGCAGCGGGGTCGAGGCTCTTTAAGGCAGTGGGGTCGAGGCTCTTTAAGGCAGTGGGGTCGAGGCTCACTGAGGCAGTGAGGTCGAGGCTCACTGAGGCAGTGAGGTCGAGGCTCACTGAGGCAGCGAGGTCGAGGCTCACTGAGGCAGCGGGGTCGAGGCTCACTGAGGCAGCGGGGTCGAGGCTCACTGAGGCAGCGAGGTCGAGGCTCACTGAGGCAGCGAGGTCGAGGCTCACTGAGGCAGCGAGGTCGAGGCTCACTGAGGCAGCGAGGTCGAGGCTCACTGAGGCAGCGAGGTCGAGGCTCACTGAGGCAGCGAGGTCGAGGCTCACTGAGGCAGCGAGGTCGAGGCTCACTGAGGCAGTGTGGTCGAGGCTCACTGAGGCAGCGGGGTCGAGGCTCACTGAGGCAGTGAGGTCGAGGCGGGCGTACCATTGGCCCCAGAGGCTGAGGGCCTGGCATGCCGGGGCGGACCCCCAGCAGCCCGGGGGGCCCGGGAGGTCCCTGCAGGTAGCCGCCGTCGGGCAGGCGGCGCCGGTCGTCCCAGTGGTGCTGCTCCTCCTCCATGCGCCTCCAGTACATGTCCTCCTCGTACCTCCTGGGAGAACCACAGCTGGATCAGTACACTGGGAGGCTGACCCTCCACCACCACCATCCACCTCCACCCAGACACACCTCCACCCAGACCCACCTCCACCCAGACCCACCTCCACCCAGAGACACCCCCTCCCAGACCCACCTCCACCCAGACCCACCTCCACCCAGACCCACCTCCACCCAGAGACACCTCCACCCAGAGACACCCCCTCCCAGACCCACCTCCACCCAGACCCACCTCCACCCAGAGACACCCCCTCCCAGACCCACCTCCACCCAGAGACACCTCCACCCAGAGACACCCCCTCCCAGACCCACCTCCACCCAGAGACACCTCCACCCAGAGACACCCCCTCCCAGACCCACCTCCACCCAGAGACACCTCCTCCCAGACCCACCTCCACCCAGACCCAACTCCACCCAGACCCACCTCCACCCAGAGACACCTCCTCCCAGACCCACCTCCTCCCAGACCCACCTCCATCCAGAGACACCTCCACCCAGAGACACCTCCTCCCAGACCCACCTCCACCCAGACCCACCTCCTCCCAGACACACCTCCTCCCAGACCCACCTCCACCCAGCCCCACCCCCTCCAGGCAGTATCCCCACCTCATCTCCATCCTCCAGCGCTCTTCCTCCTCACGCCTCCTCCAGTACTCCTCCTTCTGCATCTGCTTCCTCATCTTCTCCTCCTGGACCTTGCGGGCGCGGATGCTTGGCTTCACCTCCACCTGGAGTTCAGGGTTCACCTTTTTCTAGAAACACAAGACACCGGGTCAGCCCCTGCCCCCAGAGCTCCTGGTCCGTCTCCTCCTGGTTCTCCTCACCTTGTACTGCAGCCGGTGGCGCCGGCCCTTCAGGTGCATCTCCTTGGCGTTGGGGTCGTTGAAGCTGCACTCACACAGCTTGCAGTGGAAGCGGATGACTTTACCCTCATCGTTACGGACCTGAGAGGAGGCACAGGGTTACGCTCTACAGCCCCACTGGTCTGACAACAAGACGCACGACTCTACCCGGGAGTCATCCCTGGGATTGGGAACGGGAATATTTGTTGAATGTAAAATGTGTGCGGGGGACAGCTCTGAGGTGTGCGGGGGACAGCTCTGAGGTGTGCGGGGGACAGCTCTCAGGTGTGCGGGGGACAGCTCTCAGGTGTGCGGGGGACAGCTCTCAGGTGTGCGGGGGACAGCTCTGAGGTGTGCGGGGGACAGCTCTGAGGTGTGCGGGGGACAGCTCTCAGGTGTGCGGGGGACAGCTCTCAGGTGTGCGGGGGACAGCTCTCAGGTGTGCGGGGGACAGCTCTCAGGTGTGCGGGGGACAGCTCTCAGGTGTGCGGGGGACAGCTCTCAGGTGTGCGGGGGACAGCTCTCAGGTGTGTGGGGCACAGCTCTCAGGTACCTCCTCCACATAGTCGTGTCCCACGGGCTGCACCTCGCTCTGCAGCGCGGCCAGCGCGGCCAGGGACTCTGCCACCTCGCTCTTGGGCTCGCTGGAGGGCGCGGCGGCGGCGGCGGGGGGCCGGGCCACCGGCGCCCGGGGCTCCTCTGCCTTCGCCGTGGTCTGCAGCTTGTTGCCCCCTGAAACAGACGGACGTGGTGACTCCGGCCCCCGCTCACAGGCTGCTCTCTGGGTAAAGATCCAAACATCATCTCACCAACGAAGTGGATCTTGGGCGTGGCGACCTTCTTCACGGCGGCGGCGGAGCTGGGCGCCTTGCCTGCCGCTCCGCTCACCATGGCCACGGGCTTCAGGTAGGGGGCGCTGGAGGAGGCCTGGGCGGAGGCGGCGGGCAGGCTGGAGGTGGAGGTCTTGGTGGAGGAGGGGGCGGTGCTGGTCTGAGGCACCACGCTGGGCTCTGTCGAGGGGATGGGCTTCCCCAGTTTGGTGTGGAGCTTCACCACCTGGTGGGAACCAATCACAGGTCAGCAAGGGGCTAGGAGACCAGCAGGGGGCTAGGGGACAGGGGCTAAGAGACAGGGGGCTAAGAGACAGGGGGCTAAGAGACCAGCAGGGGGCTAGGAGACAGGAGGCTAGGAGACCAGCAGGGGGCTAGAAGACCAGCAGGGGGCTAGGAGACAGGGGGCTAGGAGACCAGCAGGGGGCTAGGAGACAGGGGGCTAGGAGACCAGCAGGGGGCTAGGAGACCAGCAGGGGGCTAGGAGACCAGCAGGGGGCTAGGAGACAGGGGGCTAGGAGACAGGGGGCTAGGAAACAGGGGGCTAGGAGACCAGCAGGGGGCTAGGAGACAGGAGGCTAGGAGACCAGCAGGCGGCTAGAAGACCAGCAGGGGGCTAGGAGACAGGGGGCTAGGAGACAGGGGGCTAGGAGACAGGGGGCTAGGAAACAGGGGGCTAGGAGACCAGCAGGGGGCTAGGAGACCAGCAGGGGGCTAGGAGACCAGCAGGGGGCTAGGAGAGAGGCTAGGAGACAGGGGGCTAGGAGACAGGGGGCTAGGAGACGGGGGGCTAGGAGACGGGGGGCTAGGAGACGGGGGGCTAGGAGACGGGGGGCTAGGAGACAGGGGGCTAGGAGAGGGGTTAGGATGGTTAACATTACCTTCTGGTGCTTGGCCCCGCGGAGGTGCGCAGCGTAAGCGTCCGCCCCGGTGCAGGACACGTCACACAGCTCGCAGCGCAGCTGGTTCTGGGTGCCCCGGGCCGCGCCCGCCGCGCCCCCCGCCGCCGAGGCGGAGCTCTGGGACGCCTTCAGCGCCGCCTCCTTCTTCTTGTGCTTCTGGCCCTCCAGGTGCTCCTTGTACGTCTGTCAGAACACAGCCTGCTGGTGAGCCTTCGTACTATCTAACCCCTGATGACCCGTCTCACCCCCTGATGACCCGTCTCACCCCCTAATGACCCGTCTCACCCCCTAATGACCCGTCTCACCCCCTAATGACCCGTCTCACCCCCTAATGACCCGTCTCACCCCCTAATGACCTGTCTAACCCCCTAATGACCCATCTCACCCCCTCATTGACCCGTTTAACCCCCCTAATGACCCGTCTCACCCCCTAATGACCCGTCTCACCCCCTAATGACCCGCCTCACCCCCTAATGACCCGTCTCACCCCCTAATGACCCGTCTCACCCCCTAATGACCCGTCTCACCCCCTAATGACCTGTCTCACCCCCTAATGACCTGTCTAACCCCCTAATGACCCATCTCACCCCCTCATTGACCCGTTTAACCCCCCTAATGACCTGTCTCTGTACTGTCTAACCCCTACCTGCTCCTTAATGACCTGTCTCTGTCCTGTCTAACCCCTACCTGCTCCTTAATGACCCGTCTCTGTACTGTCTAACCCCTACCTGCTCCTTAATGACCCGTCTCTGTACTGTCTAACCCCTACCTGCTCCTTAATGACCCGTCTCTGTACTGTCTAACCCCTACCTGCTCCTTAATGACCTGTCTCTGTCCTGTCTAACCCCTACCTGCTCCTTAATGACCTGTCTCTGTACTGTCTAACCCCTACCTGCTCCTTAATAACCCGTCTCTGTCCTGTCTAACCCCTACCTGCTCCTTAATGACCCGTCTCTGTACTGTCTAACCCCTACCTGCTCCTTACTGACCTGTCTCTGTACTGTCTAACCCCTACCTGCTCCTTAATGACCCGTCTCTGTACTGTCTAACCCAGGGGTGCCCAACCTTTTTTGACCCAAGATCTACTTTTCAAGTAGCCAACCTCCCGAGATCTACCAGCCTAGTGTCAACATTGCAAACCTACCTTCAAGCGGGGGGGTTTCATTCCGTCTGCGCACGGCACCTTCTCAACAATAATCAATAATCTTCCTCCCACTCAGGGTGAAAATGGTAGGTCTTAAGGCCGATACATGCTCTGTTTTAGACGTAACGCGTAAGCACGTAAGATACATAACCCCCCCTTGCGCGGTAAAATATCCCCCCTTACGTGCTTAAGTGCGTCGCCCAAAATTCCTGACTATGCGACTAAAACACTACGGCCCTACGCAGCTCGCAAAGACTGTGATTGGCCAGCTAACCACATCCTTTCAGGAGTCTCACATTTCCGGTTTTACAGCAACCTTAACATCGTTCAGAGTGTGGAAAAAGACCGCTAACCTAAACTTAGCTACTGCTACTCTCGTCGAAAATACTGGAAGTGCATAAATATAAACAAGCCAGCGATTTCCACTTCCACGCCCACAGATTCGTTCTTTGCTCCCCCTACTGTTCTGGCGGAGAATCCCCTTACAACACGCGCAATCCTTAAGGAACCTTAAAGGAACCGTAAATCAAAACTTGTCTAAAACAAGTCCCTTGCGTAAATTACGTGCTTACGTCTCTGCGTCTAAAACGACCCTAAATCGGCCTTTAGCTCGTTTCCCCTCAGCCATGCCAACGTTTAGGAGTGTGTAACTACTGTTGACGGCTTTCAACTGCTGTTGACAGCGCATGCGCTACCGCGCGTATATGTCCCGCGCAAATGTTATTTTATTTAAAAAAAAATAATAATAATTCTTCTTCATCCCTCGCGGTCGACTTGGGATCTGTCGGCGGTCAACTGGTAGACCGCGATCGACTGGTTGGGCACCCCTGGTCTAACCCCTACCTGCTCCTTAATGACCCGTCTCTGTACTGTCTAACCCCTACCTGCTCCTTAATGACCCGTCTCTGTACTGCCTAACCCCTACCTGCTCCTTAATGACCTGTCTCTGTACTGTCTAACCCCTACCTGCTCCTTAACGACCTGTCTCTGTACTGTCTAACCCCTACCTGCTCCTTAATGACCCGTCTCTGTACTGTCTAACCCCTACCTGCTCCTTAATGACCTGTCTCTGTACTGTCTAACCCCTACCTGCTCCTTAATGACCTGTCTCTGTACTGTCTAACCCCTACCTGCTCCTTAATGACCCGTCTCTGTACTGTCTAACCCCTACCTGCTCCTTAATGACCCGTCTCTGTACTGCCTAACCCCTACCTGCTCCTTAATGACCCGTCTCTGTACTGTCTAACCCCTACCTGCTCCTTAATGACCTGTCCTTACTGTCTAACCCCTACCTGCTCCTTAATGACCTGTCTTACTGTCTAACCCCTACCTGCTCCTTAATGACCTGTCTCTGTACTGTCTAACCCCTACCTGCTCCTTAATGACCCGTCTCTGTACTGCCTAACCCCTACCTGCTCCTTAATGACCTGTCTCTGTACTGTCTAACCCCTACCTGCTCCTTAATGACCTGTCTCTGTACTGTCTAACCCCTACCTGCTCCTTAATGACCTGTCCTTACTGTCTAACCCCTACCTGCTCCTTAATGACCTGTCACTGTACTGTCTAACCCCTACCTGCTCCTTAATGACCTGTCTCTGTACTGTCTAACCCCTACCTGCTCCTTAATGACCTGTCTCTGCACTGTCTAACCCCTACCTGCTCCTCAATGACCTGTCCCTGTACTGTCTAACCCCTACCTGCTCCTTAATGACCCGTCTCTGTACTGTCTAACCCCTACCTGCTCCTTAATGACCCATCTCTGTACTGTCTAACTCCTACCTGCTCCTTAATGACCTGTCTCTGTACTGTCTAACCCCTACCTGCTCCTTAATGACCTGTCACTGTACTGTCTAACCCCTACCTACTCCTTAATGACCTGTCTCTGTACTGTCTAACCCCTACCTGCTCCTTAATGACCCATCTCTGTACTGTCTAACCCCTACCTGCTCCTTAATGACCTGTCACTGTACTGTCTAACCCCTACCTACTCCTTAATGATCTGTCTCTGTACTGTCTAACCCCTACCTGCTCCTTAATGACCTGTCTCTGTACTGTCTAACCCCTACCTGCTCCTTAATGACCTGTCCTTACTGTCTAACCCCTACCTGCTCCTTAATGACCTGTCTCTGTACTGTCTAACCCCTACCTGCTCCTTAATGACCTGTCTCTGTACTGTCTAACCCCTACCTGCTCCTTAATGACCTGTCCTTACTGTCTAACCCCTACCTGCTCCTTAATGACCCGTCTCTGTACTGTCTAACCCCTACCTGCTCCTTAATGACCCGTCTCTGTACTGTCTAACCCCTACCTGCTCCTTAATGACCCGTCTCTGTACTGTCTATCCCCTACCTGCTCCTTAATGACCTGTCTCTGTACTGTCTAACCCCTACCTGCTCCTTAATGACCTGTCTCTGTACTGTCTAACCCCTACCTGCTCCTTAATGACCCGTCTCTGTACTGTCTAACCCCTACCTGCTCCTTAATGACCTGTCTCTGTACTGTCTAACCCCTACCTGCTCCTTAATGACCCGTCTCTGTACTGTCTAACCCCTACCTGCTCCTTAATGACCTGTCTCTGTACTGTCTAACCCCTACCTGCTCCTTAATGACCCATCTCTGTACTGTCTAACCCCTACCTGCTCCTTAATGACCCGTCTCTGTACTGTCTAACCCCTACCTGCTCCTTAATGACCCGTCTCTGTACTGTCTAACCCCTACCTGCTCCTTAATGACCTGTCTCTGTACTGTCTAACCCCTACCTGCTCCTTAATGACCCGTCTCTGTACCGTCTAACCCCTACCTGCTCCTTAATGACCTGTCTCTGTACCGTCTAACCCCTACCTGCTCCTTAATGACCTGTCTCTGTACTGTCTAACCCCTACCTGCTCCTTAATGACCCGTCTCTGTACTGTCTAACCCCTACCTGCTCCTTAATGACCTGTCTCTGTACTGTCTAACCCCTACCTGCTCCTTAATGACCCGTCTCTGTACCGTCTAACCCCTACCTGCTCCTTAATGACCCGTCTCTGTACTGTCTAACCCCTACTGACCTGCGGGCCAGCACAGCTGATCTTGCACACGTCGCAGTAGTGGATCTGCGGGGGCTTGGGGGGGGGCTTGGGCCGCAGCTGCTTGCTCTGGAAGGGGGGGGGCTTCTTGGTGAAGGTGCTGCCGGTCCAGGCGGCCGTCGCCGCCACCGCCGCCACCGCCTGCTTCTGCTGCTGCTGCTGCTGCTGCTGGTAGTAGCTGGACGCCGCCGAGTAGATGGCCGCCTCGTAGCCTGAGTAGGAGGTCCCTGAGGGGGGGGGGCATCCGCATCATCATCAGGGCCAGAGGAGGGGCTGGGTGGTGCTGTAGGTGGTGTAGGTGGTGCTACGGTCTTACCAGAGTAGGTGACGGCGTTGGTGCTGTAGGTGGGGCTCTGGGAGTAGGCGGGCACCACGGTGGCGGGGGGGCCGGGCTGGACGGTGGAGGCCACGGGGTAGATGGAGAAGGTGGAGGTGGCCGGGCTGGGGGCGGCCGGCTTGATGGCGGTCACCTGGCGGGTCTGAGTGTAGGGGGTGACCCCCTGGGTGTAGGGGGTGACCCCCTGGGTGTACAGCGGCTTGGGCGCTGCAGGAGACACAGGGGGCCGTCAGCGGGTACAGGTGTGTTGGGAGGGGGGTACAGGTGTGTTAGGAGGGGGGTACAGGTGTGTTAGGAGGGGGGTACAGGTGTGTTAGGAGGGGGGTACAGGTGTGTTAGGAGGGGGGGGGTACAGGTGTGTTAGGAGGGGGGGGGTACAGGTGTGTTAGGAGGGGGGTACAGGTGTGTTAGGAGGGGGGGGGTACAGGTGTGTTAGGAGGGGGGTACAGGTGTGTTAGGAGGGGGGGGGTACAGGTGTGTTAGGAGGGGGGTACAGGTGTGTTAGGAGGGGGGGGGTACAGGTGTGTTAGGAGGGGGGTACAGGTGTGTTAGGAGGGGGGTACAGGTGTGTTAGGAGGGGGGGGTACAGGTGTGTTGGGGGGGGGGGTACAGGTGTGTTGGGGGGGGGGTACAGGTGTGTTAGGAGGGGGGTACAGGTGTGTTAGGAGGGGGGGGGTACAGGTGTGTTAGGAGGGGGGGGGTACAGGTGTGTTAGGAGGGGGTGGTACAGGTGTGTTGGGAGGGGGGGGGTACAGGTGTGTTAGGAGGGGGGGGGTACAGGTGTGTTGTACACTCCCTGGAACCGATTTTGACAGTATCTGCATATTTTGTTGAAGATTTAATAGCTTTTGAACGTTAATTATTAGGCCTAAGTAGGTTGAAGTTCCTTAGTTTTTCCCCGTGAAAGCGAACAGCTGTTGCTCCGTTCCAAATCAGCTGTTCTCTGTCATCTCAGCCCTTACGGGAGCTTTTCAATTCATCCTGGAACGTGCATCTTTTCAGGGAATTTGTACAATAAATCCATAACAAACACCGAATATTGATTGTCTTATGTGTCCATATTATATCTAGGGCTGCAACTAACGATTACTTTAATAATCGATTAATTTGTCGATTATTTTTTCGATTAATCGATGAATCGGATAAAAAAAAGAAACATTTGGAATTGCAGCATCTTTATTCAAAAACTGAACATTACTTCAAATTCACAGTGCAGACTGAAGTGTAAAAACACCAGGTTATTGCTCCAATGTCCCGGAACTATTAAAAGTAATATTAAATAATAAAAAAAATGTAAAAACATAACTGGGATAACACAAAAAAAAACATACAATGTATGATATACTTTTATATGTACATAAGGGATGTCCATGGTTAACCGGTCGAACCTATTGATACCATTTTCGAGACTCCTTGAAATAGAACTTTTAATATTGCTTTAATTGCTGATAAGATGATAGTTCAAGATAGGACATTAAACAGGTCATAATTAATTCTATCTTTACTATCTATTTTATATTACTGGGAAAACAAGTTTTCACCAAAATCTCAATTATTATTATTTATTTTTTTCTGTTGCATTTGAACGCATCAATCATATTTCTGAGCCGACCTGAACACATCACATTTGACACTGTTTGTGACCATTGGTCAGTTTTTTTTTTAAGCTAACTATCTCTATATCCTGCCGATTTTAACATGGATTTAAAAACTGCATTACTATTTTTAACTGACGGGACTTTCTACACCGTCCGGTTGTGTGATTACTGCCGCTGCTTTGAATGACTGTTGATGCACGCGGTGCCGACTCCGAGCCCGTCTGCACAACGTCTGCAGCAGCAGCAGCTGACAGAGTTTTCGGTTGGACTAGACGGATACTGAGTTGAAGGAGTTTTTTTAACCCAAAGACAGTGAAGATAGAACACTTTTATGTAGGCCTACAGTCCAGTTTTAAGATATGACCAAAATACAAGCTGTGGTCGCTCACACTAAAGCTCGCTGTGGGCGTGCATGAACCATGAACCAACCTGTCGGCGGCTGGCTGTAAACAGTGCTGCGCCTATGAGTAACTTATTAATCGCGCGACACAACGAATCGACGACCAAATTCGTTGCCAACGCATTTAGTAATCGATTTTTATCGATTTTATCGATTCGTTGTTGCAGCCCTAATTATATCCATTATATTGACCGGGTATTCCCAAGGCGCTCACGCTCTGCAGCAAGCCAGTCACAGTTGATTGGCGCAGCGCTGTACAGCAAACGTAAACAAACAACTAAGCTAAAGGTTAGCATTTCGCTAAGTATTACTTTTCCTCCAGAGATCCCGCTAATGTTGTGTTATAAAGTAAAGGGAAACAAGATATCTATTCTTCCTCCACCTCTCTCACTTCTCTGCTTGGTGTCGCTGACGCTTATAGTTTGCCTCCCTCGCTCTGGTAACGTCTCGTACGTGAAAAAATAAATAAAAAAACGAAGCTCAGAATACTGATTTAAGCTTTGAATACTAATTTTCCGAACGAGTATTCGAATAATTCGGGCCAGCCCTAGTTAGGAGGGGGGGTACAGGTGTGTTAGGAGGGGGGTACAGGTGTGTTAGGAGGGGGGTACAGGTGTGTTAGGAGGGGGGTACAGGTGTGGTGCGTTGGGGGGTCACCTGTCTGGTAGTAGGATTCTGCGGCTGTCTGCTGCGGCGCCGCCACTGCTGCCGTGGCAACGGGCTGCTGGTAGTACTGCTTACTGTCGTAGGCCACCGCGGGGGCCGTGGAGCGCACGTAGGAGTAGGAGTCCTACACACACACACACGTTGACCACATCAGCCGATCCCTGTATGGCTGCAGTAGCACGTGACCTATATTCTCATCTTAACAGTTAACATGAGCAGGTGACCTCTGACCCTAGCCGTGTTGCAGAGGACCTCTGACCCTAGCTGTGCTGCAGGTGACCTCTGACCCTAGCTGTGCTGCAGGTGACCTCTGACCCTAGCTGTGCTGCAGGTGACCCCTGACCCTAGCTGTGCTGCAGGTGACCCCTGACCCTAGCTGTGCTGCAGGTGTTCGTGACCTCTGACCCTAGCTGTGCTGCAGGTGTTCGTGACCTCTGACCCTAGCTGTGCTGCAGGTGTTCGTGACCTCTGACCCTAGCTGTGCTGCAGGTGTTCGTGACCTCTGACCCTAACTGTGCTGCAGGTGTTTGTGACCTCTGACCCTAGCTGTGTGCAGGTGTTTGTGACCTCTGACCCTAGCTGTGCTGCAGAGGACCTCTGACCCTAGCTGTGTTGCAGGTGACCTCTGACCCTAGCTGTGCTGCAGGTGACCTCTGACCCTAGCTGTGCTGCAGGTGACCTCTGACCCTAGCTGTGCTGCAGATGACCTCTGACCCTAGCTGTGCTGCAGGTGACCTCTGACCCTAGCTGTGCTGCAGGTGACCTCTGACCCTAGCTGTGCTGCAGGTGTTGGTGACCCCTGACCCTAGCTGTGTTGCAGATGACCTCTGACCCTAGCTGTGCTGCAGGTGTTCGTGACCTCTGACCCTAGCTGTGCTGCAGGTGTTGGTGACCCCTGACCCTGGGTTCACCTGGTAGTTCTGGGAGGTGACGGGGGGCGGCGGGGGGGGCACCTCCGCCTGCCGCTGGGCGTAGCCGTAGTCCGTGGCGGCGTGGGCGGGCTGGTAGCTCCCGTAGGCGGCGGCGCTGGCTGCCACGGCGACCGGGGCGGGCCGGGCTACGGCCACGGCCCCGGCGGTGGGGGCGTAGGCGGCCGCCACGGTGTGGGCTGCCACCGGGGCCTGGTGCACCGTGTAGCTCGCCACCGTGGACGGGTGGGTGTAGGCCACGCCCCCGCCCGGCTGCTGGCTGAAAGTTGCAGAGTTGGTATTCGTCTTTTTTACGGGCAGTGTCCCCCCATCCTTCCCCTCTTCTCTTTCCTCTCTTCTCATCTTTCCTCTATCCTCAACCCCTGCTTCTCTTAGATCCAAAAACGATCTTCCAATAAGCAGCTAGTCCTTCAGTTACATGCTCCAACTATCATCCAGTTTCCTTCTCTGGCGATCCATCCACCGGTTAAAACCAATTTTAATGTTTTAGAAATGAAAAGCTACAAGTGCTGCAGCACAGGAGCTATACTGAATGTAGCGATGGAGCACTTTAGTGGTCTGACCGACTGATGGACCGACCGACGGACCGAGGTAACCATGAGTCCACATACAGGGGAGCCCACATCGGTCCACGCTGGCCTCAACTGGCCTCTACTGCCTACTGTGGCCTCTACTGTGTACGTGGCCTCTACTGTGTACAGTAATCCCTATATGCTAGATACAATATCTGCCAAAATGTCGGTTCAGCTAGATGCCACAAAATTGTACACTACACCTTTCAAGAATGAAGTAACCCCTTCCCCAGATCTGATGCGTGAGATGGTGACAGGGGAACATACTGATGGACGGATCTTTTATTCATAACCAATGTGGAGAGGACAGCAGCTCAGAATAAAGCATTTGAATATAAAGAGTGGCCAATTAGGGATAGGAGAAACATAAACAACAAAAAATAATAATAATAATAATAATTAACATTTAAAACAATAATAATAAAGATTCATCCCCCGAACCTTTTAAACGAACGGTTCTCACCTGTACTGCGCAGCCGCGCCGTGCGTGAAGCCGAAGTAGTTGCCGGTGGCCATCTTGGCCTCTTCACCGAGCCGGCTGGGCACTGCGGGAGACGACAGGCTCAATGCTAAGCTACACGCTAAGCTAGACGCTATGGGAACGAGCTAAGCTCCCGTTAGCATCAGGCTACATCCATCGGAGACACCTTTATATGCAGCCAGGAATCATGGTGGCAGTTCTTCCACCCTCACTGATATTACATGATAATAATACTGCAGATACATACCATAGGTGAACGACACCACGGGACATATGGGGATCATTGGTCCTTTTCTCGTTTCAGTCCGTCTCTCTTCGGCAGCAGGTTTATCTACTGGCGTCGCACTCGGATATGTGGTGTGCGCGCATGCGCAGACTGCATTGGCGCATTGTTATTGTAGTTTTCTTGATGCACAGCTCGCGTACATTCACCCAGATGGTCTGGACCTTATTATTGTATTATTATATACATTTTTGTATCATTACTTCAGGAATATCACACGAGAGGGATTGTTGTTGTACTGAATATTAGCACGGCTGCGATTCGGTCGTAGGTACCAGGCCGTAGGCCGAGTGCCGAAGATAATCACAGAGACAGGCTGGTCTGGAGACAGGCTGGTCTGGAGACAGACAGGCTGGTTTTGAGACAGGCTGGTCTAGAGACAGGTTGGTCTGCAGACCAACATCAGAGTTCTTAACAGATGTGAGGCAGCTCTATTCAGCCCAATGTAGTGAATCACTTCATGCATCCATTCCCATTGCAAATCAACGTTAGTAAAGTGTGTTTAATCGTTGAAATCCCTGACTAAATAGAATAATAGAGGCGTTGGTAGGATTAAAACACTTTAATGAAGGAGTCCGTGTTTGTGTGCCTCGACGTCACGCAAAGGACAAGACTTGAGTTTCAAAGGGAGAAGAAGGTTCCACATTTAAAATTAAAATGATTTTGGGTTCACATTGTTCGTAAAACATCTTCACCTATAGAAATATGAAACAAAGAAGAAAGAAGTCTGGACAGGATCTACCTCAGGCCTATTCAACTAGCGGCCCTCGGGCCAAATGCGGCCCCTCTTAATCTTTTTCTGGCCCGCAAGAGGTTGCATCCAAAAAAAATAAAGGAGAAACATGCAAATCAGGTTTCTGTGTGTAACCGGTGATACTAGCCAGTATTAGTACTCCACAATCAGGAACTGGCATCACTTATTCTGACATTGTTTGGCTCAACCGATACGTGTGAGTCTAGCTTTTCTCATATGAATGCCATCAGAACAAGGGCACGTTGCTGCATGACCTATGAAAAGCTGCATGAGTGTCTCAGGATGAGCCAAACTAGGCAAACAAAGCAGTGCAATCTTTCTCACTGACTCACTGGCTCAAAATGTCTCATATGTACAGTAGTTCTGTTTTGTGATGATTCAAACAACATTGTTTAATTCTAAATACGTGTCCAAAATATGTGAGAACAAAATCTTTTATAATGATATGATTAAAAGTGAAGAAGGAAGGAATGCGTCTGACAAGTTTATTCCATGTAGTAGTACTAAATATATGAAGTTAACACTACTTTAAGTACAATTTATTTGTAGCGATTCAGTCAGTAGTTTTACTCTGTTTGGCCCATGAATCCCCAGTGGTTTTCCTTTTCGGCCCACTTGTAAAGGAGGTTGAATAGCCCTGACTACGCTATGGCACAGAGATAGAGCTACCACAAGGTGGTGCTCTAGCACCAAGAGAGAGAAAGACACAGGGTGTTCATATACAATATAGTCATTTGGAATTTATTGTTTTTTTACACTTTTGTTTCTGATAAGTCGTTCTTTATTTGAATTGTTAAATTATACCAGACGGTCAAATAATATAGAACCTGTAAGCTGTCCATCTTTCCTTGAAATCCCTCTTTCCTCCCACTCTCTCCCTCCCTCCCTCCCTCCCGTCCTCTTTCTCTCTGCCTACCTCTCGCTCTCTGTCTGTCTTTCTTCCTCCTTCTTTTGAATTTTAAATCCTGCATTCTGGCGAATCATTTGCACTAATTTCTTAAAAATGTGTGGAAACCTCTTTGATTATGTAAAAGAATGACAAAGACCAGTTGGTTCTTCTGCCAGCGTGGTCTCACTCACACAGGGATGAGATGTTCTGTATTTTAGATACTAATGAACCACCATCTGCAGCAGTATTAAAGAAACAACTGACAAACTAATCATCAATGCAATAACCCTAACCCCATTAACGAGATGCACAAAACAAACCAGCACATCGCTGGCCCAGAAAGGGTTGGGGCTATTGTTGTGTTGTGTAGTGTGTTCTGTTGTGTAGTGTAGTGTTGTGTAGAGCTGTGTAGTGCTGTGTAGTTGTGTTATGAAGTGTTGTGTAGTCTAGTGCTGTGCTGGTTAGTGCTGTGTTGTGTAGTGTAGGCTGTGTAGTTGTGTAATGCCGTGGTGTGCGTGGCGGGGATGTTGTTTTGAACCATTAGTGGTAAAACATCATGAATACAAACAAGATGTGTGTGGGCGGGAATGAGGTCAGTATTTAACAAAGCTGTTTGTCTCTCCTCTCTCCTCTCCTCTCCTCCCTCCTCTCTCCTCCCCTCTCCTCTCCTCACCCTCCTCTCCTCTCTCCTGTCCTCTCATCTCTCCTCTCCTCACTCTCCTCTTCTCCCTCCTCTCTCCTCTCCTCCCTCCTCTCTCCTCTCCTCCCTCCTCTCTCCTCTCCTCTCATCTCATCTCTCCTCTCTCCTCTCCTCCCTCTCCTCTCCTCCCTCCTCTCTCCTCTTCTCTCCTCTCTCCTCCTCTCTCCTCACTCCTCCCCTCCCCTCATCTCTCCTCACTCTCCCCCCCCTCCCCTCCCCTCCTCTCTCCTCTCCTCTCTCCTAGATAGATGATAGGCTCCTACTAGACTTTTTGCTTTTTGAAAAAAGTGTTTGAACTCTGGTCTAGTACCTTATTAAGGACCTTGTCCTGGTCTAGTATCTGGTCTAAGGCACGCATGCGTGCTTCCATTTTTCGTATTAGATCGGGCCCAGAAAATCAAGCCAGACCCGGCCCGAGCCCGTGCACGTTCTGTCCGAGCCCGGCCCGACACATTAACTGTAATTATGAGCCCGAGACCGATTTCAACTCGACATTTTTTTTAATACATGTGTATCTTTGTACACATTTGTTACTTAGGCCTACTCTGGTAAAAATAAATGTACGGAATAATGTATAGAACGCCGGTCATTATCGGGAAAATAAGCCCCGACAGGGCGAACAGTACACCGACGCGCAGCGAAGGTGTCTTGCTTCGCCCTGAAGGGCCTTATTTTCGATAATGACCGGCGACGTTCTATACATTGTCCCGCTTATTACACGGCTACTTGCCAAAACGAAAAAATAACTTCACATGGTGTGTCTTTTTACAATTTATTCGTTACCAGCATTCGTAGTCTTGATCAGCAGTGAAATAGTCCACCAAAGACGTGGACGTCGCTTAGCAACCGAAGACGCTGGGGTTGACAAGTTGCCGGACTACTACCCATGCAAGTGAACGGAGCATTCCACGGCATTGAGAAGACCTGTGTAATAAAGGCCTATACTATTTCTGTTTATGGCATAGATTTCTCCTCAGATTAGGCCAATAAAGCAATGATTAAAAAAAAACACATACGCTCGATCAAAGGCCCGGCCCGACCCGGCTCGAGGATAGTGGTGGGAATATCGGTGGTGGGAATATATTGGCCCGACCCGGCCCGCAGGTCAGGCCGGGTCGTGTCAATCAAAACCCTCATTGTTTTACATGATTTGGCTAAACAAATGACCACCGTAGCATATTTAAACACAATTCAAATTGTGCTGAGAGAATTATTTCCACTTGTCATCTGACCGGAGACATTTAGAATTGTAGGTCTCCTCTTTTTTCCGGTCAATGACCGGTAGCGGACAACGGAAACTCTGATATGTGGGTACTTTGCATATTATGTGGTAGCAGAATAGAGGGAAGAGAGAAAGCTCCTCTGCAGGTATTTACTCAACGTTTACCTCCTGCTCAACAACCAAACACCTCCCACCCTATTGATGCTGTCACGGCATGCAGCCTGTGTCTCACACACACACACACACACACACACACACACACACACACACACACACACACACACACACACACACACACACACACACACACACACACACACACAGCCGCACACACACAGCCACACACACACAGCCACACAAAACAGTGTTGTGTGTTTGGGGTTGTGTGTTTGGGGTTGTGTGTTTGGAGTTGTGTGTTTGGAGTTACATGTTGGGGTTGTGTGTTTGGAGTTGTGTGTTTGGAGTTACATGTTGGGGTTGTGTGTTTGGAGTTGTGTGTTTGGAGTTGTGTGTTTGGAGTTACATGTTGGGGTTGTGTGTTTGGGGTTGTGTGTTTGGAGTTGTGTGTTTGGAGTTGCGTGTTTGGAGTTACATGTTGGGGTTGTGTGTTTGGAGTTGTGTGTTTGGAGTTGTGTGTTTGGAGTTACATGTTGGGGTTGTGTGTTTGGAGTTGTGTGTTTGGAGTTGTGTGTTTGGAGTTACATGTTGGGGTTGTGTGTTTGGAGTTGTGTGTTTGGAGTTGTGTGTTTGGAGTTGCGTGTTTGGAGTTACATGTTGGGGTTGTGTGTTTGGAGTTGTGTGTTTGGAGTTACATGTTGGGGTTGTGTGTTTGGAGTTACATGTTGGGGTTGTGTGTTTGGAGTTGTGTGTTTGGAGTTGTGTGCTCTGAGTTACATGTTGGGGTTGTGTGTTTGGAGTTGTGTGCTCTGAGTTACATGTTGGGGTTGTGTGTTTGGGGTTGTGTGTTTGGAGTTGTGTGTTTGGAGTTACATGTTGGAGTTGTGTGTTTGGGGTTGTGTGTTTGGAGTTACATGTTGGGGTTGTGTGTTTGGGGTTGTGTGTTTGGAGTTGTGTGTTTGGAGTTGTGTGTTTGGAGTTGTGTGTTTGGAGTTACATGTTGGAGTTGTGTGTTTGGAGTTGTGTGTTTGGAGTTACATGTTGGGGTTGTGTGTTTGGGGTTGTGTGTTTGGAGTTGTGTGTTTGGAGTTGTGTGTTTGGAGTTGTGTGTTTGGAGTTACATGTTGGAGTTGTGTGTTTGGAGTTGTGTGTTTGGAGTTACATGTTGGAGTTGTGTGTTTGGAGTTACATGTTGGGGTTGTGTGTTTGGGGTTGTGTGTTTGGAGTTACATGTTGGGGTTGTGTGTTTGGGGTTGTGTGTTTGGAGTTGTGTGTTTGGAGTTACATGTTGGAGTTGTGTGCTTGGAGCTGCGTGTCGGGGTTGGTGTTCTTCACGGGGCCTTGGGGCTGCCGTGCTGGCGCTGCAACACAGCGTACCTAACGCTATTGAGGTTACTGTTGTCATGACGACAGCGTGAGAGGGAGACGAGCTCCTGCACGCTACCGGCCACGCCCCCCCACGCCCTGGCCACGCCCCCACACCCTGACACCGTTGGCTCTGGTTGAGACCAGTTAAAGCAGGCATGCTCCAGTGCAGCCGGGGACGGTGCGGTCCTGCTAGCTAACCGGACCCGGTCCAGTTAGCTAACAGGATCGGAGCCCCCGGTCCAGTTAGCTAACAGGATCGGAGCCCCCGGTCCAGTTAGCTAACAGGACCGGGTGTCCCCGGTCCGGTTAGCTAACAGGACCGGGTGTCCCCGGTCCGGTTAGCTAACAGGACCGGGTGTCTCTGGTCCTGTTAGCTAACCGGACCGGGTGTCCCTGGTCCGGTTAGCTAACCGGACCGGGGGCTCCGATCCTGTTAGCTGACCTTTGCTAGATGGACCTGATCGACACGATGGAGACTGCCGGTCATTGGCCTTAACCTCACATGATCCCATGATCACATGACCACATGATCCCATGATCACATGACCACATGATGGTGAAGGGGCACGTTCTTACGGCGCGTTCACATCGCTGGGAATTATGGGGAAAACATTTTCGCGACTTCGGAAAGTTCTCGTAAAGGACACCTCATGACGCTCTGATGAATCTTTCCGTTTGGCAACTGGGGCCAGATTCTGATAACAGAGTTGGCCAGTTGGTGACGTATGGCTCAATAGTGGGCAAGGCATGGCTTTGGCAGAACATGAAAGTTTTACTCAATACAAAAAATCCTCAGTTTTAAACGTTGTCTACTGGTAACCCTGCTCTAGCCTTCCGTACAGTGGCAATACAATGTGCTTCTCATAAAGTAAAGCTGAAGGGTAGGAGGTGATGGGTTAGGCATCAAGGAAATAGAGGCATGACAACTTCAAACTGATCCTACTAAGTTCTGTTTAGTTCTGACTGGTTTTTATGAGATTAAAACCCTGCTGTGAAGACCTTTTAGATTCCGAACGCAGTGCACCTGAGCGGTCGCTGTCGGGAACACGCGTAGGCTCGAGCGTCGTCACTGACGAGGCTCTGGTTATCACCAGGGCCGTGAACGTGCCTTTACGGGTTCTGTCCCTGGCTGACCGCGGTACCGCCGTAGAACCTACCAGTGAAACCCCCGCCAGAGCCCAGAACCCAGGGCCCGGGTCAGGGCCCTGGGTCCTGTTACCATGCCAACCCCTGTTTCTAGTTACCATGCCACCCTGAATACCCGGAGCACAGAGCATCGCACTGTGGAGGACATGAAGTGCTGAGTAAGGGACACGTCGTATTATTATGGGGTGGCGCTGAAAACCTTCCCTCTCCAGTCCCTTCTCTGCCTTGCTATACTAAGCTACAGTATGCTAAGGTACGCTGTGCTATGCTGCGGTATGTCATGCTTAAACACACTAAGCTATTCTCTGTTATGCAGCATTACAAAATACTTAGCATTGCTATGCTATGGTTTGCTGTGTTACACTATGCTAAGCTACACTGTGCTATGGCGGGCTATGGAACAAACAGGAGATGAACTCCATAACCTCAAGAGAGAGAGAGAGAGAGAGAGAGAGAGAGAGAGAGAGAGAGAGAGAGAGAGAGGGAGAGAGAGAGAGAGAGAGAGAGAGAGAGAGAGAGAGAGAGAGAGAGAGAGGGAGAGAGAGGGGAGGGAGAAGGAGAGAGAGAGTGAGAGAGAGAGAGAGAGAGAGAGAGAGGGAGAGAGAGAGAGAGAGAGAGAGAGAGAGAGAGAGACAGAGAGAGAGAAAGAGAGACAGAGAGAGAGGGAGAGAGAGAGAGAGAGAGAGAGAGAGAGAGAGAGAGAGAGGGAGAGGGAGGAGGGAGAAGGAGAGAGAGACAGAGGCAGAGAGGGAGAGAGAGACAGAGAGAGAGACATAGAGAAAGAGTGAAGGGAGACGGGGAGAGGAGAGAGAGTGACGGTCTGAGAGAGTGGAGAGAAAGGCAGAGAGAGACGGTCAGAGAGGAGAGAGGTGATATGGGCTGAGTCACATGTCTCTGTTCTGTTGTTTTTGGCGGGGGGCAGAGTGCTGCTCAGACCAGCTTACTGTAAAACACATCCCCTGACTCACTCTGCTCCAAAGCCACGTGCACAGCGAGCCATCTGCCCACTGCCACGTGGCACCACCACCAACACACACATCATCACCAACACACACATCACCACCAACACACACATCACCACCAACACACACATCACCACCAACACACACATCACCACCAACACACACACCAACACACACACCAACACACACATCACCACCAACACACACATCACCACCAACACACACATCACCACCAACACACACATCACCACCAACACACACATCACCACCAACACACACACCAACACACACATCACCACCAACACACACATCACCACCAACACACACATCACCACCAACACACACATCACCACCAACACACACACCAACACACACACCAACACACACATCACCACCAACACACACATCACCACCAACACACACATCACCACCAACACACACATCACCACCAACACACACATCACCACCAACACACATCACTACACACACACCACCACCAACACACACATCACCACCAACACACACATCACCACCAACACACACATCACCACCAACACACACATCACCACCAACACACACATCACCACCAACACACACACCAACACACACACCAACACACACACCACCACCAACACACACATCACCACCAACACACACATCACCACCAACACACACATCACCACCAACACACACATCACCACCACACACACATCACCACCAACACACACATCACCAACACACACATCACCACCAACACACACATCACCACCAACACACACACCAACACACACATCACCACCAACACACACACACCAACACACACATCACCACCAACACACACATCACCACCAACACACACATCACCAACACACACATCACCACCAACACACACATCATCACCAACACACACATCACCACCAACACACACATCACCACCAACACACACATCACCACCAACACACACATCACCACCAACACACACATCACCACCAACACACACATCACCACCAACACACACATCACCAACACACACATCACCACCAACACACACATCATCACCAACACACACATCACCACCAACACACACACCAACACACACACCAACACACACATCATCACCAACACACACATCACCACCAACACACACACCAACACACACACCAACACACACATCACCACCACACACACATCACCACCAACACACACACCAACACACACACCAACACACACATCACCACCAACACACACATCACCACCAACACACACATCACCACCAACACACACATCACCACCAACACACACATCACCACCAACACACACACCAACACACACACCAACACACACACCACCACCAACACACACATCACACCACCACACACACACCAACACACACATCACCACCAACACACACATCACCACCAACACACACACCAACACACACATCACCACCAACACACACATCACCACCAACACACACATCACCACCAACACACACATCACCACCAACACACACATCATCACCACACACACATCACCAACACACACATCACCACCAACACACACATCACCACCACACACACATCACCACCAACACACACATCACCACCAACACACACATCACCACCAACACACACATCACCACCAACACACACATCACCAACACACACATCACCACCAACACACACATCACCACCAACACACACATCACCACCAACACACACATCACCACCACACACACACCAACACACACATCACCAACACACACATCACCACCAACACACACATCACCACCAACACACACATCACCACCAACACACACATCACCACCAACACACACACCAACACACACATCACCAACACACACATCACCACCAACACACACACATCACCACCAACACACACATCACCAACACACACATCACCACCAACACACACATCACCACCAACACACACATCACCACCAACACACACACCAACACACACATCACCACCAACACACACATCACCACCAACACACACATCACCACCAACACACACATCACCAACACACACATCACCACCAACACACACATCACCACCAACACACACACCAACACACACATCACCACCAACACACACACACCAACACACACATCACCACCAACACACACATCACCACCAACACACACATCACCACACACACATCACCACCAACACACACATCACCACCAACACACACATCACCACCACACACACATCACCACCAACACACACATCACCACCAACACACACATCACCACCAACACACACATCACCACCAACACACACATCACCACCAACACACACATCACCAACACACACATCACCACCAACACACACATCATCACCAACACACACATCACCACCAACACACACACCAACACACACACCAACACACACATCATCACCAACACACACATCACCACCAACACACACACCAACACACACACCAACACACACATCACCACCAACACACACATCACCACCAACACACACACCAACACACACACCAACACACACATCACCACCAACACACACATCACCACCAACACACACATCACCACCAACACACACATCACCACCAACACACACACCAACACACACATCACCACCAACACACACATCACCACCAACACACACACCAACACACACATCACCACCAACACACACATCACCACCAACACACACACCAACACACACATCACCACCAACACACACATCACCACCAACACACACATCACCACCAACACACACATCACCACCAACACACACATCACCACCAACACACACATCATCACCAACACACACATCACCAACACACACATCACCACCAACACACACATCACCACCAACACACACATCACCACCAACACACACATCACCACCAACACACACATCACCACCAATGGAGGTTCTACACGGGGGCCCCTGTAGACATGTCCCTGGCCCCCCCTGTGCCCCTCCACCCCCGTGCTGACCAAATGAAACAATTATGATTTTACTGATTTTACGGAACTAGTGGGAGGCAGCGTTGTACAGGGGTAACTTAGAGCGGCGCAGCCCAACACGAGGTGCTGCTGCTGGGTCAGTGAGAGCTCAGCTCTGCTCTGGGAGGAGGAGCCGGGTCTCCTGTTGCAAGACTCCAAGGTGAGCAAAACAACTTCATTTCCTGAGCGACTTGTTGTTCTTGCACATAACCGTGTTACTTTAGTTCCTCACACTGATGATGACATTAGGTTTGTAAATGTCTGGTGTCAACATATTTAGAAACTTAATCATATCTAAGCAAACTCATCGAAGCAGAAGCGAGTATCCAAATGTCAGTATCCTTGCTAGGTGTAGGCTACACAATGTTGTTAACCACGTATCTCCATCTGTTTTGGCTGCTGCATTGGGATAGCAAATACATTTGAGCAAAGAGTAGTAGGCTATCTTCCC
The DNA here is from genome assembly GCF_031168955.1 of Gadus macrocephalus. Taxonomy (NCBI): domain Eukaryota; kingdom Metazoa; phylum Chordata; class Actinopteri; order Gadiformes; family Gadidae; genus Gadus; species Gadus macrocephalus. The sequence continues at coordinate 233,461 of NC_082392.1, read as the reverse complement.
GTGTTAAGTAGGGAGGGATGGTTATGCAATGAAATGTAATGCATAGCCCTACGTTTTCATCTAATAGCAGCTATCATGAAATGAGGAAAGAACGGTATAACAGGGAAGTTTTTGTAAAAAGGGAAGAACACAGTTTCTCCACACTGAAACTGATGAAATAAATAGGAAATGGAACATTGTTTTGCACTTCGTTGTACCCTGGAGTTTTATTTCACATTGACACACTGTATTTGTACCCTGTACTGCATTTTTTATTTTTCCTTTTCTATGGCCGTAGCCTACTACGGAAGAGGAATA
>NC_082392.1:213072-233064 GCF_031168955.1 Gadus macrocephalus | reverse complement strand
TGAGTGAGAGGGAGCAGCTTGATAGAACCATCACCTGCCATGATGGAGGGATGGGTTCAGTGAGACAGATAACACACCCTACGGTTACAAGCTTAGCATTAGCCTGTTAGGGTTGATGTGTTAGCATTAGCCTGTTGGGGTTAGCCTGTTAGCCTGTTCTGTCAGCAGTGTAGCGTGGTCTGACATCATGCCGCCCCCCTCCCTCGGCCCAAGGCGGCCCCTGGCGCCGTCGGCGGTCCGGTCGGGACCCCGCCCGCCGGGGGCCGCTGCTCCTGACGGTCTAGGAGGGCCCCCCCCGCTGAGGAGGAGGAGGAGGGCCCCCCCCCCCCGCTGAGGAGGAGGAGGAGGGCCCCCCCCCCCCCCGCTGAGGAGGAGGAGGAGGGCCCCCCCCCCCCCCCCGCTGAGGAGGAGGAGGAGGGCCCCCCCCCGCTGAGGAGGAGGAGGAGGGCCCCCCCCCACTGAGGAGGAGGAGGAGGGCCCCCCCCCGCTGAGGAGGAGGGGCCCCCTCCCCCCCGCTGAGGAGGAGGGCCCCCTCCCCCCCGCTGAGGAGGAGGGCCCCCCCCGCAGAGGAGGAGGGCCCCCGCCCCACTGAGGAGGAGGAGGAGGGCCCCCCCCCGCTGAGGAGGAGGCGGAGGAGGAGGGCCCCCCCCCCGCTGAGGAGGAGGAGGAGGAAGGCCCCCCCCCGGTGAGGAGGAGGAGGAGGAGGAGGGCCCCCCCCCCGGTGAGGAGGAGGAGGGTCCCCCCCAAGGGGTCCCCCCCAAGCTCCACTCCTCCTCACCACCGCCTCCTCCACCCAGGATCAGCTCCACAGGGCGAAGGCAACTCCTGGTCAGCTGACCATAACCCTGACCTCCTCCTGGTCAGCTGACCATAACCCTGACCGCCTCCTGGTCAGCTGACCATAACCCTGACCTCCTCCTGGTCAGCTGACCATAACCCTGACCTCCTCCTGGTCAGCTGACCATAACCCTGACCTCATACTGGTCAGCTGACCATAACCCTGACCTCATACTGGTCAGCTGACCATAACCCTGACCTCCTCCTGGTCAGCTGACCATAACCCTGACCTCCTCCTGGTCAGCTGACCATAACCCTGACCTCATACTGGTCAACCTACTGGCTTTCCACAAGATGAGGTCACACCGGGGATGTTGGAACCTAAGGAGTACATTCCCAAGCAATGTCAAAATGTAAAAGGAGGAGCAGTGACTATAAAGTGTAAAGATTAATACTTGAACACTAAACTCTATCAGCTGGCTAAACAGCAATGAGTAAATGTTAACTCATGTGAATGTTAACTCGTCTGTTTATTATCAGTATGTTAACTTATCTGTTTGTTAACTCATGTGTATTTTATATCATCTGTTTGTTAACTCATGTTAACTAATCTGTATGTTAACTCGACAAACATACACTCACTCTATCCCTCCTGTCTCTCTCTCCTGTCTCTCTCTCTCCTCTCTGTCTCTCCTCTCTCTCCTGTCTGTCACTCCTCTCTCTCCGGTCGGTCTCTCCTGTCTGTCTCTCCAGTCGGTCTCTCCAGTCTGTCTCTCCAGTCGGTCTCTCCTGTCTGTCTCTCCGGTCGGTCTCTCCTCTCTGTCTCTCCAGTCGGTCTCTCCTGTCTGTCCCTCCGGTCGGTTTCTCCTGTCTGTCTCTCCAGTCGGTCTCTCCTGTCTGTCTCTCCTCTCTGTCTCTCCTGTCTCCCCTGTCTTTCTCCTCTCTGTCTCTCCTGTCTGTCTCTCCAGTCGGTCTCTCCTGTCTGTCTCTCCGGTCGGTCTCTCCTGTCTGTCTCTCCGGTCGGTCTCTACTGTCTGTCTCTCCGGTCGGTCTCTCCTGTCTGTCTCTCCAGTCGGTCTCTCCTGTCTGTCTCTCCGGTCGGTCTCTCCTGTCTGTCTCTCCTGTCTGTCTCTCCTCTCTGTGTCTCCGGTCTGTCTCTCCGGTCGGTCTCTCCTGTCTGTCTCTCCGGTCGGCCTCTCCTGTCTGTCTCTCCGGTCGGTCTCTCCTGTCTGTCTCTCCGGTCGGTCTCTCCTGTCTGTCTCTCCGGTCGGTCTCTCCTGTCTGTCTCTCCGGTCGGTCTCTCCTGTCTGTCTCTCCAGTCGGTCTCTCCTGTCTGTCTCTCCGGTCGGTCTCTCCTGTCTGTCTCTCCGGTCGGTCTCTCCTGTCTGTCTCTCCTGTCTCTCCTGTCTGTCTCTCCGGTCGGTCTCTCCTGTCTGTCTCTCCTGTCTGTCTCTCCTCTGTCTCTCCGGTCGGTCTCTCCTGTCTGTCTCTCCGGTCGGTCTCTCCTGTCTGTCTCTCCGGTCGGTCTCTCCTGTCTGTCTCTCCTGTCCGTCTCTCCTCTCTGTGTCTCCGGTCTTTCTCTCCGGTCGGTCTCTCCTGTCTGTCTCTCCGGTCGGTCTCTCCTGTCTGTCTCTCCGGTCGGTCTCTCCTGTCTGTCTCTCCGGTCGGTCTCTCCTGTCTGTCTCTCCTGTCTGTCTCTCCTCTCTGTGTCTCCGGTCCGTCTCTCCGGTCGGTCTCTCCTGTCTGTCTCTCCGGTCGGTCTCTACTGTCTGTCTCTCCGGTCGGTCTCTCCTGTCTGTCTCTCCAGTCGGTCTCTCCTGTCTGTCTCTCCGGTCGGTCTTTCCTGTCTGTCTCTCCTCTCTGTGTCTCCGGTCTGTCTCTCCGGTCGGTCTCTCCTGTCCGTCTCTCCGGTCGGCCTCTCCTGTCTGTCTCTCCTGTCTGTCTCTCCGGTCGGTCTCTCCTGTCTGTCTCTCCGGTCGGTCTCTCCTGTCTGTCTCTCCGGTCGGTCTCTCCTGTCTGTCTCTCCGGTCGGTCTCTCCTGTCTGTCTCTCCGGTCGGTCTCTCCTGTCTGTCTCTCCGGTCGGTCTCTCCTGTCTGTCTCTCCGGTCGGTCTCTCCGGTCGGTCTCTCCTGTCGGTCTCTCCTGTCTGTCTCTCCGGTCGGTCTCTCCTGTCTGTCTCTCCGGTCGGCCTCTCCTGTCTGTCTCTCCGGTCGGCCTCTCCTGTCTGTCTCTCCGGTCGGTCTCTCCTGTCTGTCTCTCCTGTCTCTCCTGTCTGTCTCTCCGGTCGGTCTCTCCTCTCTCCTGTCTGTCTCTCCGCTCTGTCTCTCCGGTCGGTCTCTCCTGTCTGTCTCTCCGGTCGGTCTCTCCTGTCTGTCTCTCCTGTCTCTCCTGTCTGTCTCTCCGGTCGGTCTCTCCTGTCTGTCTCTCCGGTCGGCCTCTCCTGTCTCTCCTGTCTGTCTCTCCGGTCGGTCTCTCCTGTCTGTCTCTCCGGTCCAGTTTAATCAGGCTGTATGAAACCCCAGCCAGCCCAGTTCCAGCTAAGACACGCCCCTTTGAACTGGGAGGACTTCCTCACAGATCATGGAGCTGAAAGGGGGTTTTCTACATTGAGAAATGTTGTGTTACCACGACGCTTCCTCCCTGTAGGGATGTCTTCTAGAATCCAAAGCAGGAGAAGAACCCTTATCTGTAGTGTTGGACCCCCTGTAAACAGTCCTGGTCCCCCTATAGAGACCTGGTCCCCCTATAAAGAGACCTGGTCCCCCTATAGAGACCTGGTCCCCCTATAGAGACCTGGTCCCCCTATAGAGACCTGGTCCCCCTATAAAGAGACCTGGTCCCCGTATAAAGAGACCTGGTCCCCCAATAAAGAGACCTGGTCCCCCTATAGAGACCTGGTCCCCCAATAAAGAGACCTGGTCCCCCTATAAAGAGACCTGGTCCCACTATAAAGAGACCTGGTCCTCCTCTCAGTCCTGGTCCTCCTCTAACCAGGGACCATAGGAGGTCCCAGGGCTGTGGTCCTGCCCGGTGTCCCAGGGCTGTTGTCCTGCCGGGTGTTCCAGGGCTGTGGTCCTGCCGGGTGTCCCAGGGCTGTGGTCCTGCCGGGTGTCCCAGGGCTGTGGTCCTGCCGGGTGTCCCAGGGCTGTGGTCCTGCCGGGTGTCCCAGGGCTGTGGTCCTGCCGGGTGTCCCAGGGCTGTGGTCCTGCCGGGTGTCCCAGGGCTGTGGCAGCATGCTGGGGCCTGGAGAGGCCAATAGGAGGCTGAGGTAAGACCCCATGGGCCAAAGAAGACTGGACCCCAGAGCCCCGCCCAGACCAGACCATCTGACAGGTCCCCCGTCCTCTGGCTCGGCGCCAGCCCAGCTCAAGCAGGAAGTGAGATCGGTCCCCGATACTGTAAATACCGACAGTAAAGCGGCGGTTAATCTCGTTACTCAACTCTATTTATAGGTGATAATTACAACCAGTAGTAACATCTGGAGCTCCACCAGTAGTCACATCTGGAGCTCCACCAGTAGTCACATCTGGAGCTCCACCAGTAGTCACATCTGAAGCTCCACCAGTAGTAACATCTGGAGCTCCACCAGTAGTCACATCTGGAGCTCCACCAGTAGTCACATCTGGAGCTCCACCAGTAGTCACATCTGGAGCTCCACCAGTAGTCACATCTGAAGCTTCACCAGTAGTAACATCTGGAGCTCCACCTGTAGTAACATCTGGAGCTCCACCAGTAGTCACATCTGGAGCTCCACCAGTAGTCACATCTGGAGCTCCACCAGTAGTCACATCTGGAGCTCCACCAGTAGTCACATCTGGAGCTGTTGGACTCCACCCTGGAGAAGGCCAGGTCCTTCCTTTGAGAGTGTCTCACGCTGCCGTGCCGGTGAGGGAGAAAGAGGAAGTGGGGCTGGTGAATACCTGTGGATGAGTTCAGACCGCTGTCATCACTGCAGGGTAGGCACGGCCAACATCCTGGTTTCTATTCTTTCTATTCATTGTTCAAACACTGCGCCTTCACACTGAAGGAATGCTTCTGACGCTCGGAGCTGTTCAGACACGTCCGGAACGCCTCGTTCTGAGGAACGCTCCAAGGCACCGCCTTCCCTGCCGGTCGTTACAAGATACGCCTCAAAGTTACAGAGAAAGATGACTTATCTCGGGTAAATGCTCTTTCTTTACTTGATCAACGTGAATAATAATAAGGATCTAATAATAATATTCATATATATATCATAATATTCATATATATATCATAATATTGTAGTTTATATAATAACAAGGGACGTGGTCGAAGGTCTGAACTAGCTAGAGAAGACCCTTGACCCCTGCTGGGGGCCCCAGATAGAAACGACCGTTGACCCCAGCTGGGGACCCCAGATAGAGACGACCCTTGACCCCAGCAGGGGACCCCAGATAGAGACGACCCTTGACCCCAGCAGGGGACCCCAGATAGAGACGACCCTTGACCCCAGCAGGGGACCCCAGATAGAGACGACCCTTGACCCCAGCTGGGGACCCCAGATAGAGACGACCCTTGACCCCAGCTGGGGACCCCAGATAGAGACGACCCTTGACCCCAGCTGGGGACCCCAGATAGAGACGACCCTTGACCCCTGCTGGGGGCCCCAGATAGAGACGACCCTTGACCCCTGCTGGGGACCCCAGATAGAGACGACCCTTGACCCCAGCTGGGGACCCCAGATAGAGACGACCCTTGACCCCAGCTGGGGACCCCAGATAGAGACGACCCTTGACCCCCAGCTGGGGACCCCAGATAGAGACGACCCTTGACCCCAGCTGGGGACCCCAGCCAGTGACGGAGGAGGCCGCCCCAGCCAGTGTCAGCCCCCTGCGCTGCTGGCCGACCCCGGGGCCCACGGTCAGCGCTGCACGTACCCTCTGGCCCTCAGCCAGCCCGGCCAATCAGCAGCTTAGAGGATGACCTCACAGCCATTCAGCTGTCGAGACCACTATCTGATGGAGCCTGACGGAGACACAATGTGGGTGGGTGGGTGGGTGTGTGTAGTTTCTATGTGTGTCATTTCTATGTGAGTGTGTGTGTGTGTAGTTTCTATGTGTGTCATTTCTATGTGTGTGTGTGTGTGTGTGTGTGTAGTTTCTATGTGTGTCAATTATATGTATGTGTGTATGTTTGTGTGCGTATTTTCTATGCGTGTCTTTTCTATGCATGTGTATGTGTGTGTTTAGTTTTCTATGTGTGTAGTTTCGATGATAGTGTGTGTGTGTGTGTGTGTGTGTGTGTGTGTGTGTGTGTGTGTGTGTGTGTGTGTGTGTGTGTGTGTGTGTGTGTGTGTGTGTGTGTGTGTGTGTGTGTGTGTGTGTTTGTGAATCGATGTGTGTGAGTGGTGTTTGTGTGGTTTCTATGTGTGTGCGTGGGGGGGGTAGTGTGTGGGTGTGTAGTTTATATGTGTTTAGTTTATATGTGCGTGTGTATGTATGTGCGCAGAGCTTCTGGAAATATTTTCCACTGGCTCAGTATTTCCCTTCAGACAGACCCTGTGTTTCACACACACACACACACACACACACACACACACACACACACACACACACACACACACACACACACACACACACACACACACACACACACACACACACACACACACACATGTAGCGTGTCGCTGGGTCTGGGAGTCGTTGGCCAGACAGAGGGACGTCATGAGATCCTCAGTAACGTTAACGTGTCACCTGGAGGAACGTCTCATACCGGACATTCACTCATCCATACATACCTGACTTTCACTTATTCATACCTGACAGTGACTCATCATACATACTGACACATTCATATATCCTATAACAGTCTATTGCATTTAGAAACGGTGGTGTATTCTATATTTTAGATTGTTACTCCACCACAGCAGTTTCAGTATTATATACCTCCACAACTAACTAACTAACTAACTAGTAGTTCACTCGTTTTCCAAAACAACAGGCCAGCCCAATAGATCTATAATATCTATATCTATCAATATAACTCTTCTCAACTTTAGAGGAACTTTAATGCGTTGACTTTTCCTCATTGAGTAACAGGGGAGTGATCAGCCGATGGGCGTGTCTAAAGTTACTATATAATGAAGGTTCGGGGCTGAACGGGTATTAAACTACCAGCGACAGTAAAGAAGCGATAAAGCGAATCAAAGCAAATCAAAATGTACTCGAGATCAGAGAGCTTGACTATGTCTGTCCGGACCTCCTGCCCGGAGACCTTCGCTGCTGTCCGGACCTCCTACCCGGAGACCTTCGCGTCTGTCCGGACATCCTACCCGGAGACCTTCGCCTCTCAGCGGGCGACGCGCAGCACGCAGCCGGAGATCTTCACCTTTGAGCGGATACCCGCGAAGGCCGCCGCCGTCCGCTCCTACGGTCCTCTCCGGTCCAAGAAGCGCTGTACCCGGGTCATGTACCCAGCCAAGGTCCGCATGCACCTCCCGCCCGTGGAGAGGAGCGCGGCGAAGCGGTGTCTGCTGGCCCTGTGTCTGGTGCTGCTGTGGCAGATCTACACCGAGGAGCCCTGCGCTGACACGCCGCCCGGCTGCGCCGACCCACAGGTCCTCCCGCTGCGGTCTGCGGAGGACCAGGTCCGGCGGCTGGCTGAGGTCGACGGTTTCTCGAGCATCCAGCTGCCCGCCGGGGAGGCGGGGAGCTCGGCCTGGTTAAGCCTCCTGTCCAACGGCTCCGGTGGGGAGACGGAGTCCGACAGGTCGTACGACCACAGCACCAGGAACGGCTACATGGTGGCCCTGCTGGTCTACCACAAGCTCACCGATAACTGAACCGGTCCAGAACAGACGACCACACGAAGGACTTGGTCACCAAGCCAGCCGGAGCACAGCGCCCGGAGGCCCACGACGGATCCCGCGACGGAGCCCGGGTCCCGGAGCCTGGAGATGTTTACAGGGGGTCTGAATGAGGCTTTGTGAAGGAAAGTCCCCACGAGTACCGATGAAGACCCCGATGAGGACCTGAACCAGTGAACCTCCATACTTGAGAGAACTGATGAGAAACTTGAATTATGAACCGCACTAGGCTGTATTTATGGATTCACCAGATGAAACTTGTTCTTGAAACTGACACGAATATCTGAAGTTATTTATTTGTTATTTATTCATTTGTTATTTATTGTTATTTGCTATTTATAAATTAAAGAAAATGTCTCAAATGAAACAAGTGAATGCTTTCTGCCTCTTTTTGGGAGCCTATAGTTGGAAAAAGAATGAGCTATTATAGAGTAATACTACTTAATTATTTCAAAGAATTTAGTTACAACTTTATATCATGTAAATGCTACAACTACAAGAATGAACTTAATAATTAATACTTGACTACATGTTACTGTAAATGGTAGTTACTACTTTATATAAGGTAGTTACCTGTAGCCTATATCATTTAGTTACTACTTTATAGAAGGTAATAGTGTATATCAGTTACTAATGTTTATCTTGTAGTTGTCAGAGCGCAGCCAATGAAACGGGTGGAGGTCATATACAAGATAAGAATATTCATTATTTTAGCCTCATTAGGTGTAATTAACAGACGAATCAGAATCAGGTTAGTTTCACAGAATAAAAACAAGGAATTTGACTTGGTAAAAATAGATGGCTAGTAAAAAGACAATAAGAGACATTCTCTAGTACAAAGTGTAAGTGGACGGGGGGGGGCTGATATTTGATTCCCACTTGAGGTCATGGGAGGTGACTGAGCCCAAACATAGACGCAGAATTAACTCATTAGGTGTAAGAAACACCGCGACGGTATCGGTGAGCAGAAGAGCTCCAGGTGACGTCAGGAGGCCTGACGGTGCAGCTCCGCGCTGGGGCTCATCCTCAGGGTCTGTTCTCTCAAACTAAATCAAGATTCATAGTAATGTTCAGAACAGCTGCTGACTGGTTCAACCCACAGTAAGGACAGTATGATGACCCAGGAGGAACCATGGCTGAGTCAGTCAGTCAGTCAGTCAGTCCGTCCGTCCGTCCGTCCGTCCGTCCGTCCGTCCGTCCGTCAGTCTGCCTGCCTGCCTGCCTGTCTGTCTGTCTGCCTGTCTGTCTGTCTGTCTGTCTGTCTGTCTGTCTGTCTGTCTGTCTGTCTGTCTGTCTGTCTGTCTGTCTGTCTGTCTGTCTGTCTGTCTGTCTGTCTGTCTGTCTGTCTGTCTGTCTGTCAGTCAGTAGTCAGTCTGTCTGGACAGGGTGAGGGTGAGGGGGAGGTGAGGGGAGGGGAGGACAGGGACAGTGTGGTGAGCCAGGTCACCACACTGTCTGTCAGCAGAACACAGCCTGCTGAGGACCTACTGGGGGCCAGGCTAGTTACCCCTGAGGACCTACTGGGGGCCAGGCTAGTTAGGCATGTGTCAGTGCCCCCCCCTCCATGGGAGAGGGGGGCACTAGTCTGTAAAGTAAACACACACACACACACACACACACACACACACACACACACACACACACACACACAGACAGACAGACAGACAGACAGACAGACACACAGACACACACACACACACACACACACACACACACACACACACACACACACACACACACACACACACACACACACACACACACACACACACACACACACACACTCTCTGGACTTTCCCACCTTCCTGCTCCAGTGTGGCTCCTCCCCCTCTGCATTCCTGCGGCTGAGTCAGAGGAAGGAGAAGGGGGGGGGGTGGTAATGTGTAGGCTATTAAGCAGACTCTCACATGCCACAAAGGAATTTAAGTGCAATCCAGAGGGTGTGATTCACAACATTTGAAATATATAAGAAAGGTAAAAAAAAGATAAATAATACCGATAAATAAGAATAGCAGCTGAGATAAACGGTATTGCACAGTAGTGTTTTCTAATAAATGGGGGCTGTTGACACATGCTAGGAAGGGGGGGGGGGGGGGTTGTGTACACACACACACACACACACACACACACACACACACACACACACACACACACACACACACACACTAGGGGGGAGTACAGGTGAGTACAGGTGAGTACAGGTGCATTAAAGCACATCAAAGTATTTCCACAACATTTCTGCTATGCAGGAAATGTTGATAGAACAACTCAACAGAAGCTCAGCAGAGCCCAGCCGGTTGGACAGGTGAGCGGGGGCCCAGTGAGCTCAGGAGAGGGACAGCATCAAAGGAATGTGAAGCACATCGCTCCTCACCTGGGGATTTACCACATGTTGGAACCCGCAGGTGACATTCATGGAATAACTTCCTGGAGTCTCTTCACCTGCCGTTCTCGGGCCGGAGAGTGAAAGGATCGTTGGTGACTCAGGGTTCAACAACCTCTCCTGGTGCAGAGTGCATTCCTGGAGGGACACACCTGCTCAGTGTCTCCGGCCCTGATTCTAGACTAGCTCACTAACGTCTGGTCTAGCCAAGTAACGTCTGATCTAGCTAACTCAATTCTGGTCTAGACTAGCTCACTAACGTCTGCTCTAGCTAAATAGAGCCTGATATAGTTAACTAGATTCTGGTCTATACTAGCTCACTAGAGTCTCGTCTAACCAGACTCAGGTTGAGACTAGCAAACTAGACAGGGTCTTGACTAGTTAACTAGGGAATGCAGCTCAATAAACTGGTATCTGCTATATACTAGCCAACTAGAACAGATAACTTGAGTCTGATCTCCCTTTCTAGAGTCTAATATAGACTAGCTAACTAGAGACTGGTCTAGTTAATTAGAGTTTGGTCTATACTAGCTAATTAGAGTCTGCTCTAGACTAGTTAACTAGACTCTGGTCTAGACTAGCTAACTAGAGACTGGTCTAGTTAGAGTCTGGTCCATACCAGCTAATTAGAGTCGGTTCTAGACTAGCTAACTAGAGTCTGGCCTGGCTAATTAGTCGGTTCTAGACTAGCTTACTAGAGTCTGGTTAGTTTAAGAGCTTCCCTGCCTCCCGTCTCCTGGCGACACAGACCCAGTGACACCCAGCAGCTGGTCCTGACGTCATGATGAGGAGGCTGTTTACGGTGAGGGAACGTTAACATCCCCCTGCGTCACGGCCCAGTGTTTAGCCAGCCTCCCTGAGAGGTCAGGGGGCTGAGCCCCACTAGTTAACCAGCCATCTCAAGAGGATTCATAACTGTTAGCTCTTCTACTATTTAGACAGTGAGCAAACCTGTAGCTTCTGTTTGGTTCAGGTCGGGTGGGCTTGTTAAGAGAACTTTATTTATCTAGCTCACCCAGTCCCTGAACAGGATATGAATCTCCCAGGTCCTTCTACGTCAGAGGCAGCAGAACAACAACATAGCCATAACAACTATCTAACCCAAAATAAGACATACCCATAACAACTAACCCACCATACGGGTCAGAACAGGGAAACAGAACAGTGAATACGATCTAAGAACAGTGAATACGATCTAAGGGTTAAATAAATACTGAAGGGTTTAATAGCCTGATGGGAAGGAATGAAGGACTAGTATGGGCTGATCTGGTCTGGTCTAGTCTGGTTTAGTTGGGGTCCATTCTGGTCTAGTCTAGTCTAATCTAGTCTGGTGGGGGTCTGATGGGGGTTTGGTCTGGTCTCAGTCCGGTCTAGTCTAGTCGTCTAGGTGTCAACTTGTGTTCTATTTTTCCTAGTCTGTCTCTAGTGTGCAACTTACTTTTGAGCTCTAATCAACCACTAGGGTGTACCAGTAAGGACTGCACCCTACTGGTACACCCTCTACCATACCAGTAAGGCTCAATCCGCAACATAGTGACCCGGGATCCCTTTGTGAGGTTGGCCCCACAGGAAGTGCTCTGTCTCCACTTCCTGTTGAGCCATGCAGAGCAGCGGTCACCACAGGCTTCTGAAGACTTCTGGAGAACGCTGAGCTGTTAGAGTCTGCAGACCAGTAGACCATAGACCAGTAGACCATATCAGATACATCATGTCAGAAGGATCTCATCATTGGGGCTGAGGCGTTCTGACAGCACAGCAGGAAAAGCGTCTGCTTTTATCCAAACGACTTATCCAATCGACTTATCCAAACGACGATGTAACGTATTAAACGACTTACATCGTTTAATACACACAATGACACACCGACGGCAGTCAACCATGCAAGGCGACAGCCAGCTCGTCAGGAGCAGTTAGGGTTAAGAGTCTTGCTCAGGGACACATCAACACTCAGCTAGGAGGAGCTGGGGATTGAACTAGCAACCTTTAGGTTACAAGACAACTGCTCTACCTCCTGAGGAGCTAAGCCGTCCCCCGATCTCCCTAATAGTAATGTGTTCATATCTGTCCCCCTATCTGCCTATTAGTAATGTGTTCATATCTGTCCCCCTATCTGCCTATTAGTAATGTGTTCATATCTGTCCCCCTATCTGCCTATTAGTAATGTGTTCATATCTGTCCCCCTATCTGCCTATTAGTAATGTGTTCATATCTGTCCCCCTATCTGCCTATTAGTAATGTGTTCATATCTGTCCCCCTATCTGCATATTAGTAATGTGTTCATATCTGTCCCCCTATCTGCATATTAGTAATGTGTTCATATCTGTCCCCCTATCTGCATATTAGTAATGTGTTCATATCTGTCCCCCTATCTGCATATTAGTAATGTGTTCATGAGCATGAGTACTTCAAGGTAATTGTGAGTTCATGTGTTTCATGGAGATGATGTGATGATGAGCTGCTGAGCTCTCAGGAACCTGAGTCACTTGTGGGGTAGATGATGACATGATTCCAGGTCAGAGTAGATGATGACATGATTCCAGGTCAGAGTAGATGATGACATGATTCCAGGTCAGAGGATGGTTAGAGATGAGCAAGAAGTCTGACCAATGAGGTCGACAGTTAAAGGGACTTAACTAACTACCTGGTCTGTACTGGTAACCTGGTGGTGGTCTGTACTGGTAACCTGGTGGTGGTCTGTACTGGTAACCTGGTGGTGGTCTGTACTGGTTACCTGCTGGTGGTCTGTACTGGTAACCTGGTGGTGGTCTGTACTGGTAACCTGGTGGTGGTCTGTACTGGTAACCTGGTGGTGGTCTGTACTGGTAACCTGGTGGTGGTCTGTACTGGTAACCTGGTGGTGGTCTGTACTGGTAACCTGGTGGTGGTCTGTACTGGTAACCTGGTGGTGGTCTGTACTGGTAACCTGGTGGTGGTCTGTACTGGTAACCTGGTGGTGGTCTGTACTGGTAACCTGGTGGTGGTCTGTACTGGTAACCTGGTGGTGGTCTGTACTGGTAACCTGGTGGTGGTCTGTACTGGTAACCTGGTGGTGGTCTGTACTGGTAACCTGGTGGTGGTCTGTACTGGTAACCTGGTGGTGGTCTGTACTGGTTACCTGCTGGTGGTCTGTACTGGTTACCTGCTGGTGGTCTGTACTGGTAACCTGGTGGTGGTCTGTACTGGTAACCTGGTGGTGGTCTGTACTGGTAACCTGGTGGTGGTCTGTACTGGTTACCTGCTGGTGGTCTGTACTGGTTACCTGCTGGTGGTCTGTACTGGTAACCTGGTGGTGGTCTGTACTGGTTACCTGCTGGTGGTCTGTACTGGTTACCTGCTGGTGGTGGTGGTGGTGGTCTTGGTTACCTCCTAGTGATTGCCGCCCCCTGCAGACCGGTATCTGAACTAACCCCTGATCGTTGAGTCCCACTGTGCTGCCCTCTAGTGCCCAACGTGTGTGCGCGCGCACACACACACACACACACACACACACACACACACACACACACACACACACACACACACACACACACACACACACCACACACACACACACAGGTCCAATTTGACCAATTTGACAGGTCCAACTTAAAAGTTAAGTAGGAGCTGTCAAATTCACAAAATTGCCCCTTCACACTTTTTAGAAACAAATACACTCGGCAGACTGGCGGGTTTTAGTCTCAGGGTGTCAAGACTCCTAATCATATCTTCCACTGGATCTCTCCAGACTGCCTCTCTCTCTCTCTCCTCTCTCTCTCTCTACTCTCTCCTCTCTCTCTCTCTCTCTCTCTCTCTCTCTCTCTCTCTCTCTCTCTCTCTCTCTCCTCTCTCTCTCTCTCTCTCTCTCTCTCTCTCTCTCTCTCTCTCTCTCTCTCTCTCTCTCTCTCTCTCTCTCTCTCCTCTCTCTCCTCTCTCTCTCTCTCTCTCTCTCTCTGTGTGTTTGGGGCGGGAGTCTCAAGATCCCGTCCCCCCGTTCCTTCCTATTCCTCCTTCTCTTCCTCCTCCTCTTCCTTCTCCTCGGCGGAAGCGGGATATGATGTAAAATTAGAGTGAAACTCTTTTTGTTTGAGCAGATCCTCCGATGCAATTGTTGTATTTGCCGCAAAGACCTTCAGCGTTCGGTGATCAGGATTTCTTCCTCCTCTTCCTCCTCTTCATCACCTCCTCCGGAGGTCGGCCGGCGGCGGGAGCAGCGCTGCTGCCAGGTAGGCTCCCCGTCGAGATGTTGAGATGTTGGTCTTCAGAGACCCTGGAACAAAACCCTTCCCATCGCTGCTTTTGTTTGCCTCCTTTGTTGTTGAGAAAGCGAAACGCAGCCGGCGATCTAAAGCTGTGGAGGAAAGTTTTTCGGGTTGAGAGTTTCGGAAACTTGCCGAACTGGAGGAGGAGGGAAGTTTAGGAGTCGAGCGGAGATGGTCTGTGTTCAGTTTAAGATCGCATCCGGGGAAGTTGGGCCACTCTGCTTATCCTAGCGCGTCCCTGTAAGGTTAGACTGATATTCATAGCGGTTCCTACCAATTCTCCTTAAGACAGGAGCTTCATAGCGGTCCCTACCAGGGGCGTAGCACCACATTCTGGGCCCTATATACAATAAGTCTACTAGTAGACAGCTAGGTGGATCCGGTGATTTAGTACGCCATTGGAGGTAATGGAACAAAAAAAATGGCTACTGAACTTGTGCCGATGGACGATGTCATGGTTCGTCGTGATGGCTGCCTGACATCATGATGGCATTCCCCCCCCCCCCCCCCCCCCCCCCCCTCTGTCAGACACACACTAATCCTAGTCTCTTAACCTAAATGCTTTGCAAGCGACTGCTCTGTAAATTAAATTGAGAATATAACTGATGCATATGCATGCTATTTTAAATCACGACAGCCTTTGCTAGAGACATGACGTTAGTCTTCCGCGGATAACACAGTGCATGTCGCCAAACTAGGACTGTGCGGCTGGAGAAATTGTACAGCGAAGCAGCAGCCTCGCTCCGTGAGATCCTGTCCTTAGTGGAGAAAGTTGCCATCACCACCTGTAAAAAGCAAAGCGTTGATTACGGAGTCGTGCATGACCCTAACGCCTCGTGCCCACTACCTCTGTCCGTTGACTGATCCCCATTGACTTTGAATGGGGACGGACGCGCAATGCATTGTGAATCCGTCCGTTCCGTTGGAGCCTTCGGCTCTGTCAAAAGTTGAAAAATGTTCAACTTTTTCGGCAGCGACGGATCCGTCATCCAATCAGATCGCGTATGCAAATTTAAGCACTGTGACATGACTCGGGCTCTGACGATACTGGAAGCGGGAAAGCGGGTCATCTTGCATCGCAACAAGCAGGAAGAAGTGGGAAGAACCCGGCAAAGCGATTTGATTGGCTGACGGATGCCTCTGCAAAGACTACTCCCCCATCCGTCAGCCACGCATTCCCACGTCCTTTGACTGACGGTGCAGTGGGCACGAGGCGTAACCCTAACCCTCTGCACAACCCTACCGACTGGGTTGTGCAGAGTGCGATCCTGCAGACCCGCTCAACACCAGAGAGGCACACTGCGAGAAACATGAATTTTTGTTTCCAAATATTTATTTAAAAACGAAAATATCTGTTTTAGTGTGTCTATGTTCAACTCAATGGTTTTATATCTTAAACAAATTCCGTTGCAAAGAGGAGGCGCGCAGGATCAATATCCTTATTAAAAAGAGTTAGTCGGCCAACGCTGACACATTTTGCCGATTCTAAATTGACATGAGATATTGTAAACGTTCACAATCCTGCTCTGTGATATATAATTTATTCTATTCTATTCTATTCTATCTCTAGGGTCAGTAACCCTATCCCTATCCAATTCTATTAACTTATGCGTGGCGCACGCGCATGTGGTCATGCATGCTAACCGTTTGTTCCTCTCTGCTTGCTCATCAGATGCGGTGAATTTCAAAAGTGTCGGCGTGGTTTGTTGGCCCGCAGCGTCAACAGCTCTCTGACACTTTCAAATTATGTTAAATCTTAATAAACAACATACAATTATTGGGATTTGTTCCGTAAATTAATGTATGCATATTATTATTTTATTTTATGCATGTTTTTATTTAATATTTTTTTACGAGAGGTACCGGATCTGCCCCGTATAAGTACCGGAACACAGGGAGGCCAGATTAAGAGGTGCCGGATCTTGTTCCGGCAGGATCCAGCTCAAATGAACCACTGAATATACCAACTCATTAAACTAATACTCTAATGCCGCTTTTCCACTGCAAGGTACCAGCTCGACACGACTCGATTCGACTCGACTCGACATGGTATCTGGTACCTGAAGTGGCTGCTTTTTCTAGTACCCGCCTCGCTCTAGGTTCCAAGCGAGCTGAGCCGATGCTAAAAGGTGACGTCGGCAGACGGCCGGCCACTGATTGGCCAGAGAGTGTGACGAAGTCACGAGAGCGACATGGCAACCATGCTGGTAACAGCCATAGCAGCGCCGCAGCCAACATATTCCACTTCTTCAACTTCTTCAACATGCCAGCTAATAATACGAACACGAATACCATCGCATCGATGTCCTCCATTGTTGTTATGTGGGTTCTGTCCATGTGTGGGTTGCGTAGGTGTTGTTTCCGTCGCGTACAAAAATACGTCACAGCCCTTTCGCGCAGCCGACCCCGCCCACGTCCAGGAGGTACTATTTGCGGTGGAAAAGGACCCGTGCTGCTACCGTGTCGAGTCGTGTCGAGTCGTGTCGTGTTGAGTCGTGTCGAGTCGAGCTACATGTACGGTGGAAAAGTGGCATAAGATTGCATTTATATCGCGGCCCTGGGCCCCCAGCCCGGTCCGCGGCCCTGGGCCCCCGGTCCGCGGCCCTGGGCCCGGTCCGCGACCCTGGGCCCCCAGCCCGGTCCGCGGCCCTGGGCCCCCAGCCCGGTCCGCGGCCCTGGGCCCCCAGCCCGGTCCTCGGCCCTGGGCCCCCAGCCCGGTCCGCGGCCCTGGGCCCCCAGCCCGGTCCGTCAGCCCTGGGCCCTGGGCCCGGTCCGCGGCCCTGGGCCCCCAGCCCGGTCCGCGGCCCTGGGCCCCCGGTCCGCGTCCCTGGGCCCCCGGACCGTCCGTGCTGGGCCCCCAGCCCGGTCCGCCAGCCCTGGGCCCCGAGTGCGTCGGGGGCCCCCGGTCCGCGGCCCTGGGCCCCCGGACCGTCCGCCCTGGGCCCTAGCACTCACAGTGGGGTCAAAGCGGAGGGCTGCAGATAGGAAGAAACCTCCCACTCTACTGCCCAGGTCAGTATTAGATGCTGGGGTTTGATTTGTGACAGGTAAAGGTCTAGGAAGAAGGGCATTAAGGAGATGAAGTAGATCCCTAAGGTTGAGGAAATAGGTTGCTAAAGGAAGTAGGTCCTTAAAGGGGAGGAAGTAGGTTGCTAAAGGAAGTCGGTCCCTAAAGGGGAGGAAGAAGGGTTGCTAAAGGAAGTAGGTCCTTAAAGGGGAGGAAGTAGGTTGCTAAAGGAAGTAGGTCCTTAAAGGGGAGGAAGTAGGTTGCTAAAGGAAGTAGGTCCCTAAAGGGGAGGAAGAAGGGTTGCTAATGGAGGTAGGTCCTTAAAGGGGAGGAAGAAGGGTTGCTAAAGGAAGTAGGTCCTTAAAGGGGAGGAAGTAGGTTGCTAAAGGAAGTAGGTCCTTAAAGGGGAGGAAGTAGGTTGCTAAAGGAAGTAGGTCCCTAAAGGCGGGGAAGAAGGGTTGCTAAAGGAAGTAGGTCCTTAAAGGGGAGGAAGTAGGTTGCTAAAGGAAGTAGGTCCTTAAAGGGGAGGAAGTAGGTTGCTAAAGAAAGTAGGTCCTTAAAGGGGAGGAAGAAGGGTTGCTAAAGGAAGTAGGTCCTTAAAGGGGAGGAAGAAGGGTTGCTAAAGGAAGTATGTCCTTAAAGGAGAGGAAATAGGTAATCCTGACCCCAGCAGGGGGTCTCGCTCAAAGCCCTACTCTATGAAGGGGAGAGCTCTACTCTATGAAGGGGAGAGCTCTACTCTATGAAGGGGAGAGCTCTACTCTATGAAGGTGAGAGCTCTACTCTATGAAGGGGAGAGCTCTACTCTATGAAGCGGAGAGCTCTACTCTATGAAGGTGAGAGCTCTACTCTATGAAGGGGAGAGCTCTACTCTCTATGAAGGGGAGCCAGGGCAGGGACGATGAGGACGGGTCAGGGACAAGCAGGGTCGAAGCCAAGGAAGCATTCCGGGAAATAGTACTGGAGAGCTTTGCATGCTGCTAAAGACAATCTGGCCGAGACTGAGTGGAAAGAGTGGGTTTGAATAAGGTGAGAGAACACAGGTGAAGGTGGTGGCACTGATGAGGTGGGAGTGGCAGGCAGGTGATCAGGAAAACTACTGGCAGGGCTGGCAGTGGGATGGAAAGCCAGGAGCGGATCATGACAAGGTAAGAGCTCTACTCTATGAAGGGGAGAGCTCTACTCTATGAAGGGGAGAGCTCTACTCTATGAAGGTGAGAGCTCTACTCTATGAAGGTGAGAGCTCTATTCTATGAAGGTGAGAGCTCTATTCTATGAAGGGGAGAGCTCTACTCTATGAAGGGGAGAGCTCTACTCTATGAAGGGGAGAGCTCTACTCTATGAAGGTGAGAGCTCTACTCTGTATGAAGGGGAGAGCTCTACTCTATGAAGGTGAGAGCTCTACTCTATGAAGGGGAGAGCTCTACACTCTATGAAGGGGAGAGCTCTACTCTATGAAGGTGAGAGCTCTATTCTCTATAAAGGGGAGAGCTCTACTCTATGAAGGGGAGAGCTCTACTCTATGAAGGTGAGAGCTCTATTCTCTATGAAGGGGAGAGCTCTACTCTATGAAGGGGAGAGCTCTACTCTATGAAGATGAGAGCTCTATTCTATGAAGGTGAGAGCTCTACTCTATGAAGGTGAGAGCTCTACTCTACTCTATGAAGGGGAGAGCTCTCTTCTCTATGAAGGGGAGAGCTCTATTCTATGAAGGTGAGAGCTCTATTCTATGAAGGTGAGAGCTCTACTCTCTATGAAGGTGAGAGCTCTACTCTATGAAGGTGAGAGCTCTATTATATGAAGGTGAGAGCTCTACTCTATGAAGGGGAGAGCTCTACTCTACTCTATGAAGGGGAGAGCTCTACTCTATGAAGGGGAGAGCTCTACTCTATGAAGGTCAGAGCTCTATTCTACTCTATGAAGGGGAGAGCTCTACTCTATGAAGGGGAGAGCTCTACTCTATGAAGGGGAGAGCTCTACTCTATGAAGGTGAGAGCTCTATTCTCTATGAAGGTGAGAGCTCTACTCTATGAAGGGGAGAGCTCTACTCTACTCTATGAAGGTGAGAGCTCTATTCTATGAAGGGGAGAGCTCTATTCTATGAAGGGGAGAGCTCTACTCTACTCTATGAAGGGGAGAGCTCTATTCTATGAAGGTGAGAGCTCTATTCTATGAAGGGGAGAGCTCTACTCTACTCTATGAAGGTGAGAGCTCTATTCTATGAAGGTGAGAGCTCTATTCTATGAAGGGGAGAGCTCTACTCTACTCTATGAAGGGGAGAGCTCTACTCTATGAAGGGGAGAGCTCTATTCTATGAAGGTGAGAGCTCTACTCTATGAAGGGGAGAGCTCTACTCTATGAAGGTGAGAGTTCTATTCTATGAAGGTGAGAGCTCTATTCTATGAAGGGGAGAGCTCTACTCTATGAAGGGGAGAGCTCTACTCTATGAAGGTGAGAGCTCTACTCTATGAAGGTGAGAGCTCTACTCTATGAAGGTCAGAGCTCTACTCTATGAAGGTGAGAGCTCTATTCTATGAAGGTGAGAGCTCTACTCTATGAAGGTGAGAGCTCTACTCTATGAAGGTGAGAGCTCTATTCTCTATGAAGGGGAGAGCTCTATTCTATGAAGGTGAGAGCTCTATTCTCTATGAAGATGAGAGCTCTATTCTATGAAGGTGAGAGCTCTACTCTATGAAGGGGAGAGCTCTACTCTATGAAGGTGAGAGCTCTATTCTCTATGAAGGTGAGTGTTCTATTCTAT
>NC_082392.1:205572-208072 GCF_031168955.1 Gadus macrocephalus | reverse complement strand
GGTCCGCAACCGTAACAGAGACACACGCAGAACGTAACATAACAGCCAATCAGCGTTGACTCCCTGAGGGACGTAACATAACAGCCAATCAGCGCTCACTCCCTGAGAACGTAACATAACAGCCAATCAGCGCTCACTCCCTGAGAACGTAACATAACAGCCAATCAGCGCTCACTCCCTGAGAACGTAACATAACAGCCAATCAGCGCTCACTCCCTGAGAACGTAACATAACAGCCAATCAGCGCTCACTCCCTGAGAACGTAACATAACAGCCAATCAGCGCTCACTCCCTGAGAACGTAACATAACAGCCAATCAGCGTTCACTCCCTGAGGGATGTAACAGAACAGCCAATCAGCGTTGACTCCCTGAGAACGTAACATAACAGCCAACCAGCGTTCACTCCCTGAGAACGTAACAGAACAGCCAATCAGCGCTCACTCCCTGAGAACGTAACATAACAGCCAATCAGCGCTCACTCCCTGAGGGATGTAACATAACAGCCAACCAGCGTTCACTCCCTGAGAACGTAACATAACAGCCAATCAGCGTCCACTCCCTGAGAACGTAACATAACAGCCAATCAGCGCTCACTCCCTGAGAACGTAACATAACAGCCAATCAGCGTTCACTCCCTGAGAACGTAACATAACAGCCAATCAGCGTTGACTCCCTGAGAACATAACATAACAGCCAATCAGCGTCCACTCCCTGAGAACGTAACAGAACAGCCAATCAGCGCTCACTCCCTGAGAACGTAACATAACAGCCAATCAGCGTTGACTCCCTGAGAACGTAACATAACAGCAGTCCAGCGTGAACAGCAGCATGGAGGAGAAGTGATTGTTGCCGTTTGCGGACTCCCGGAGCTCGTTATCTAAATAATATAATATAACATAATATATAGGTATGATATAATATATAATATCCCGGCTAAAAGCTGTGTGCGCCTCTGGATGATATTATGAATTAAAGACTGCGCGTCAGTATACGTTTATAGCGGGTACGGGGGGGGGGGCGGGTTTGTAAAATAAGAGCCGTGTTTTGATTGTCGGCCATGGAGAAGGTGGTGGAGAAGGAATTGGGGGAAGAAACGTTGGCTTTGACCCTCTGAAGTCCAATTTGAACCGCAACTTCAGATTGAAGTTGATGCAGTCGTTTATCATAATATCATCCAGAGGCGCACACAGCTTTTGGCCGTTATATTATAGATTATATTATTATAGATGTCTATATATTATATCATTTAGATATAGAGCTCCAGGTCTCCCACCAGAGCTCCCGGAGTGTTCTGGAATATCTTCGAGAACACGGCCAGAGCTGCGTGCGCCGGAGGATATTATGAGTAAACGAGCTTCTCTGGTACTACATCATTGCTTATTTAGCGCTCGTGTGATCTACCAAGAAGTGCCCCCCCAGACTTCCTGCTTTAAATGACGCAAATATCGTAATTTTGCGTCATTTAAAGCAGGAAGTGTTAGAGGTAGACACGGATCTCACCCTCCTCAGGAGAAAAGGATGGAATGGTGCAAGCCCATTCAAAAGTATGACTGGGTTTATAGCGATAAAAAGCTTAATGCATAAGGATGAAGTGTCCCTTTAATGCTAGTTATCAACCATGCTAGTTATCAACCATGCTAGTTATCAACCATGCTAGTTATCAACAATCCTAGTTTTCAACGATGCTAGTTATATAAATCAATGATTATCATAAACACGTTATGATTAACGTTAGTTAGTACAAGTGTTAGCTAAAGGCTGGCTAGCAGTCCTGGTCCTGACCTCTAACCTCTGTCCTCTGACCTCTGTCCCCTGACCCTTGACCCCTGACCTGTGACCAGGTGGTGGAGGCCAACAGTGATGCATACAACGCCGTCATCAAAGACCTCCACCCTCCCATCATCACGCAGTTCGTCCGCATAATTCCGGTGACGGAGGTCTCCGCCCCCGTCTGCATGAGGGTGGAGCTCTACGGCTGCCCCTGGGAAGGTGGAGCGCACACACACACACATACACGCACACGCACAGACAGACACGCACACACACACACATGCACGCACGCACGCACACACACACAGACACTATACACATAAACAGACACAATATAAAAAACGCACGCACGCACGCACACACACGCACACGCGCATGCACACACACAAACACACACAAACACGCACACACACACACAGACAGACAGGAACACACGCAGGCACGCAAGCGCACACACGCACGCAGACAATATGCACACACACAGACACGCACACAGACACGCACACTCGCACGCACGCACAGTCCCTATACACACACACACACGCACGCACACACTCACTCACACACACACACACACACACACACACACACAGACACTATACACACAAACAGACACTATACACGCACACGTACAGGCACACATAAACACGCAGACACACACACACAGACACTGTACACACAAACAGACACTATACACACACACGTACAGGCACACATGAACACACACAC